>NW_011628923.1:643-1316 GCF_000512975.1 Sesamum indicum
GTATGAAAGGGAAACAAACAAACTTTAATAAAACCGTGCAAAACAGTTAATGAACGTTCTCAGAATTTTTCGAAACTTCACCCAAATGTAGGTCTGGACCCATCCATTTTTGTGGTAAATTTGTTAAACGTAATAATAACTACAAATTAGTATAAAAGGGAAACAAATAGGCTTTAATAAAACCGTGCAAACAGTTAAATTTTGAACGCTGTCAGAATTCTACGGAACTTGACCCAAAAGTAGGTCTAGACCCATGCATTTCTGTGCTAAATTTGGTAACCGTAATAGTAACTACAAGTTAGTATGAAAGGGAACAAAACAAGCTTTAATAAAAATCATGCAAAACAGTTAAATTTTGAACGTTCTCAGAATTCCATTGAATTTGACCCAAACGTAGGTCTAGACCCAAGCATTTGTGTGGTAAATTTGTTAAGCATAATAATAACTACAAGTTACTATAAAAGGGAAACAATCTTGCTTTAATAAAATCGTGCAAAACAGCTAAATGTTGAACGTTCTTAGAATTGCACAAAACATGACCCAAACGTAGGTCTAAACCCATGCATTAGTATGGTAAATTTGCTAAGCATAATAATGATTACAAGCTAGTTTAAAAGGGAAACAAACTTGCTTTAATAAAACCATGCAAAATGGCTCAATTTTGAACGCTCTC
>NW_011628924.1:0-1315 GCF_000512975.1 Sesamum indicum
ACAAGTATTTGTTCATAAAAATATCTGGACTTATAAGTCCTTGCTGGTAAGGATGAATTATCCAAATACCTCTGCATTAAAACTCATGGATCATTTTTCCATTTCAAATCTTTTTCTTCCAAAAGAAATATAATTTCTTTATATTGGGTTTTTGAAAATTCAATATTATTGGATTCAGATTCTTCATCACCAATTATTTTGGCATACGAGGGACTATCATTCCCTTCAGTTTGAGATTGCTGACCTTTCTTATATTCCAAGAATGCCTGGTATTCAGGATCTTGTGATAAATCCATAGCTATGAGCTTTTGTTTTCCATTCTGAGATATAATCTCAGGTATTTTGCCTCGACCACCTCTTCCTCTATAAGAGGAAGCTCCCCGACCTCGGGAGTTCATGCCTGTCATTTGTTAAAATATTCCCGAGTTAAGAAATCTGGAAGACTATTATCTTCTCCTTTTTTATAAAATATTTCAAAATCAAATGGGGCTAATTGAGCTTGCCATCTTGCAAACATTTGTTTAGAAACATCATGTTTAAAATCTTTTTGAAACATGAATTTGGCTGCTTTGCAGTCTGTCATAATCACAAATTTTTGATTATATAAATCATCTTGAAATTTCAAAACACATTTGACTATAGCTAGAATCTCTTTTGCTATAGTTGCATAATTTTTCTGAGAATCATTCCATTTTCCTGAGTAGAATCTAACAAGATATACTTGTTTTGTTTCAGGATTTATCTGTATTAATATTCCTCCAAACCCTATATCAGATGCATCAGTTTCTATGATCTTTTTCCAATCTGGATTACTTAACATTAAACAAGTAAGTGTTTTAACTTTAGATTTTATTCTTTTAACAGCTTCTGTATGAGCAATTGTCCATGGCTTAGGATTCTTTTTCAGTCTATCATATAAGATAGCCGTATCTTCTATTAAATTTTTATAATAAGGAGCAATATAATTTAGACTTCCTAAAAATCTTTGTAATTGAGTTTTATCAGTTATTTCATTTGGAAATTTATCTGCAAAGTCAATACTTCTATTAATAGGAATAATGCTTCCTTTTTCAATGATATGACCTAGAAATCTTATTCTTGTCTGGAATAATTCAATCTTTGACTTAGAGATTACCAAACCATTTTGTATAATTAGACGTTTAAATATATTTAAATGTTTAAAATGCATTTCAACTGTTTTTGAATAGACTAATATATCATCAATATATACTATTATAAAAGTGCTATAAGGAGTAAAAATATCATTCATAATCTTCTGGAATTCAGAAGGAGCATTTTTCAAACCAAATGGCAT
>NW_011628925.1:0-1312 GCF_000512975.1 Sesamum indicum
TTTTTTGGAGACAAAAATATTGTCAAATCATGTTTGTTTTATATTATGTATATATATAAATGTATATATATCTATATTATATATAGAAAGTTGAAAAATAGAAAAACACGCAGATAATGTGTAAAAATATAAAAATAAACATTAAGTGTGTTTTATCTTGTCTCGGCTACGCGAGAATACAAATCCAAACAAAGCAAGAGTATTTTGGACAATATTGAGTATTGTTTGATTTTATCATATTGGTTAAATGCATACGTGCAGTATCTGTGCATTCATATTACTATTTGTTAAGAGATTCTTGCATTTGCTTTGTTAACATGTATTTGTGCATTTGCATTTGATCCACCTCAGAAACTCAAGATCATTGGACATTTCTTTTGAAGTAGTCTTAACATGTCTTTTGTGTACTTTTGTCTTATTTTATTATTGATTATGCTAAACAATTATTGTAATGATCACAGGAAGTAAAGGGCGAACGCTTGAGTACATCAACAATAGTGCGCATTATCGAAGGCGAATCCTCTTCTTCCAACAGGCGGCATCGTCCAGTCGTCAGAGGCACTGACAGGTTGAGCGCATTGCCGCAGCATATTCTGACCGAAATCTTGTCTCGCCTCTCAACAATTGAGGCTGCAAGGGTTAGCTTTAGTTCAAGAATTTTGACGACTACATGGCATTTGCTGCCAAATCTTGTTTTCGATTATAGTCAGTTCCCGGCTATGGTGAATAAGGCACATTCTTTCTTGAGATTCGTCGACTGGACTGTTGCTCACCATGATGAATCAGATGTTAAAATTTTTGAACTTCAGCTCGGGCCTACCACTTATTGCGAGGTTTCGATCAAGTACCAATGGGTGGAATTTGCCATACAACACAATGTGCAAAAGCTTGTTCTTCATGGAAGAGTTTGTGGGACTCAAAATCTAGCAGATTCCATCTTTTCATGTCGGTCCCTTGTAAAATTGGAGTTGTCTGTACATGAAATTGTCTTATCTTGGCCTGAAACTATTCAGCTTCCAAACCTCAAGAAACTAAAGCTGAAATTCTTGCTTCTGCCAGAGATGATCACCAGCCAAGATTTGTTCTCAAATTTCCCTGCACTTGAAAAACTCTCCATGTTCTTCTGCAACGTTGCGTCCCTCAATGTTTTTTCTATTTCATCTTCAAGATTAACGGAGTTCACGATGTCTGCCTGTCTAGGGATTGAAAGCTGCTCGATCAGGCTCCAGACTCCATCTCTATCTAAATTCATATACACCAGTTGGGATCCAAGGGAAAGTGTGCTGCAAGTGTCTCCATGTGCATTTTCATT
>NW_011628926.1:0-1311 GCF_000512975.1 Sesamum indicum
CCACTCTTCCCATTAAGGTTATCTTTGTGGCCATAAGAAGCCTTCTTACGAGATCCAGCTTTGGGAATAGATTCCAGCCCGTCATTACAATCTTCTTCCCAGTCATCGTCATAATTAGAGCGCCTACGTAATCTTTTTCTGCTAGGTGGCTCAAACTCACCATGGCTATCCTCACGTTCGCGGCCATCCTGCGGGCACTCCACCGTCTCTCCTTCATCGTGGCTACAAAAACCCTTCAGATTGGTCCCCTTCTCCTTCACTCCCTCTCCGCAGATCTACGATGGTTTTGAGGGTTTTCTCTGCAAGAAGAGAATCGAAAATGAAGTGGAGAAGCTGAAAATGGGAAGAGGAAGAGGAGGTGATTTTTGAGGGTTTTCACCGGTGCGAACGACATCTGTATATCTTTCTCATTACCGTTGGAATGGAAGAGGGGGATTTTTACCGGTGAAGAGGGGGTTTTTACCGGTAAAAGTAATTCGTTAATTATTTTCTGTATGAATGAAAGATCAATTGCGGGGATAGCTCAGTTGGGAGAGCGTCAGACTGAAGATCTGAAGGTCACGTGTTCGATCCACGTTCACCGCATTTTATACACAGTCGCGCCTTTTCTCTCTTATTTCAATTATTTTTCGGTGAATGATATTTCTATTTTGAATTTCGAGAGCAAATATTTACTATTATTTTGTTTTATTTTCGCCTTTCATTCGTCGTACTTTCCTACAACATTCGAGTTATTTAATTTTTTATGATAAAAAAAAATATTATATTAATATAATTTTTTTAAATATATTAATAATAATATAATGAGTCGTGATTTTTGATTAAAAAATTATTTATTTTAAAGATAATCACAATTTGGGCAATTTTTTTTTCAAGAAAAGCGCAAGTCGTGATTCATCGATTGGGCAATTTTTTTTATTTTTATTTAATTAAATTTTAAATAATTAATTATATAATTTCATTTAATTATACATAATTAACATATTAAAGTTATTCGTTTAATTATATATAATTAATTAAAATTATATTAATTTAAAAAATTACAATTAAGTGTACAAATATAATATGTATATTTTTTCGTACAATTGTAAAAAATACAATGAAGTATACAATTATTCTTGACAATCCGATATCGACACATCTGATTGTGTAGAAGAATTTCTTTGTTGGAATCGTTGTCTTGCACATGTTTGCGCTCAATCCATCTCGTTGTGAATAATTTATAAAATTATATTATTTCATTAGTCCTTTTATTAAATATAGTTTATATTGAGCGATGTATTATTTAACCGGAGTATTTTATGATTTTGG
>NW_011628927.1:0-1309 GCF_000512975.1 Sesamum indicum
TTTGTGAGGTGCATGAAATGTGCTGCATTTTTATCTTTGGTTTGCGATTAGCAGGTATGTTTCGCAATTCTTATACGTAGATAAGATTTGCTATGCTTGAATTTATCTTTTCTTCAGTTTCTTTAGCTCATTGTCTCTCATTAATACATTTTGACATTTGAATTAGATCATAAAGAGGCACAATCTGATTTATTGTTGCTTGTGCTCTCTTTGGATTATGACATATTACTCGTATTGGATTAGAGTGACTTGACAAACAATCTTTCTTTTAATAAAGTACAAGAGATTGGAGCCCAATGTTCATTGTGACAAGTGACAAATGAATTAGATTAGTCGGGGAATTAATGTATTGGAATGTGTGATGTGTGGGGACTAAAAAGTTTTATTTGGGGGTTGCAATTTTTATTGAACACTGAAACTTGTGAAGGATGTTAGTGTCTTGAGAAAAATATGCGAATTATCCTATGGTAGCACTTGAATTTTTTTATTGTTGTCTTGTGATATCCCTTAGATTAATAGGAATTTTTGGTATAAGTCGAGATAAGTAGGAGAAACTAGCACTAGTGGCATATAAAAACAAAGTTGTGTGAAGTGTGTTCCATTGACCGCATCAAATGAACAATGTTCAAGAATCAACACAAAAGCCTTTATGTGAGCTTTTGGGCCAAAGCACTTTCATTTAAATAGTGCTCCAATATTTCTTTGGATTGAGAGCATCAAACTTAGTGTGTTCATTCTAGAACTTGCTTGTGTAATACATTTTGAGTTCACATTCTTGTAAGATTGGTGCATGAAAGTGATAAGGGCACTTAGGAATACCCCATTACCTCAAAAGAGCCTACCTTGAATTCACCCATAGAAAAACTCATTTGAGCCTTGACTTTTCTTTTGCTGGTTAAACCACGTTATAAGCTGATTCACCCCCTTTCTTGATTATCTCCTGAAGTAATTTTTGAACCCATTCAAGGGAATGGTGTTGGCTTGGTTGCTTGTAAATCGACGTGAAAATGAGTGAATGAAATGAAGTTGCATATGAGGGATGCACTCCTAGCCCCAAGGAAAAGAAAAAAAGAAATGGAATGAGGAAATGAAGAAACGAATGATGAAACAGAAAGAAAAAAGAGAAGAAGAAAAAAAAGAAAAAGAAGAAGAAAAGAAGAAAAAAAGAAACGAAAGAAGAATAGATTGAGAAAAAAAAAGGAGAAATAGAAACAGAAACGAAAAAATTCGAAATGTTCGATTGTTCAAGTCTCTTCTAATCGAGTTGAAGGGCAATGAGGTTGGAAGGATAAGCAACTAGGTCGGCATC
>NW_011628928.1:0-1307 GCF_000512975.1 Sesamum indicum
TTTATTAAAGCAAGTTTGTTTCGCTTTTATACTAACTTGTAGTTACTATTACCCTTAGCAAATTTACAACACAAATGGATGGGTCTGGACCTGCAATTGGGTCAAGTTTCGTTGGATAATGAAAACGTTAAAAAGTTAGCTGTTTCGCACGGTTTTATTAAAACAAGTTTGTTTCCCTTTTTTACTAACTTGTATTAAAACAAGTTTGTTTCCCTTTTATACTAACTTGTAGTTATTATTACGCTAAGAAAATTTAACACACAAATTCTTGGGTCTAGACCTATGTTTGGGTTAAGTTTCGTCGAATTCTGAGAATGCTCAAAATTTAGCTGTATTGCACGGTTTTATTAAAACAAGTTTGTTTCCCTTTTATACTAACTTGTAGTTATTATTACACTTAGGAAATTTACAACACAAATACTTGGGTCTAGACCAACGTTTGGGTCAAGTTTCGTCGAATTTTGAGAACGTTCAAAATTTAGCTATTTTGAACGGTTTTATTAAAGCAAGTATGTTTCCCTTTTATACTAACTTTTAGTTATTATTACGCTTAGCATATTTACAACACAAATGGATGGGTCTAGACCTGCGATTGGATCAAGTTTCTCGAATTCTGAGAATGTTCGAAAGTTAGCTGTTTTATACGGTTTTATTAAAAAAAGTTTGTTTTCCTTTTATGCTAACTTGCGCTTAGCAAATTTACAACACAAATCCTTGGGTCTAGACCAATATTTGGGTCAAGACAGGCCGAATTTTGAAAACGTTCAAAATTTAGCTGTTTTGCACGATTTTATTAAAGCAAGTTTGTTTCGCTTTTATACTAACTTGTAGTTACTATTACCCTTAGCAAATTTACAACACAAATGGATGGGTCTGGACCTGCAATTGGGTCAAGTTTCGTTGAATTATGAGAACGTTAAAAAGTTAGATTAAAGCAAGTTTGTTTCCCTTTTATACTAACTTGTAGTTATTATTACGCTTAGCATATTTACAACACAAATGGATGGGTCTAGACCTGTGATTGGGTCAAGTTTCTCGAATTCTGAGAACGTTCGAAAGTTAGCTGTTTTATACGGTTTTATTAAAACAAGTTTGTTTCCCTTTTATACTAACTTGTAGCTATTATTACGTTTAGAAAATTTACCACACTAATGCTTGGGACGAGACCAACATTTGGGACTGGTTTCGTCGAATTCTGAGAACATTCAAAATTTAGCTGTTTTGCACGGTTTTATAAAACAAAGTTTGTTTCCCTTTTAAACTAACTTGTAATTATTATTACGCTTAGCAAATTTACTACACAAATG
>NW_011628929.1:0-1305 GCF_000512975.1 Sesamum indicum
ATAAAAAAAATGGCAGTAGATGTGTCGACAAGCGCACTGCCGGGCGCGCACTCCTGCGCGCATGCGTGCTACTAAGGGCGCATGCAGGTCTACGCTGGCACGCGCGGGCGTGCACTGGAAGCAGATCCATGAGCGGGGTGCGCGCATTGTTTGCTCATGTCTGCTTTATGTTTTTTCAAAATTTTTATTTTTTCTGAATTTTCTGCATATTTTTCTGAAACAGTAAATTTTGGGGAATTTAATTTTTGGTTGAGATGTGGTATTTTCTAAAATTATATTACTAAAATTAGTTTGAATGGGTGCTCAAACAAGAATTAATTTTTTGTATCGGTTGCACTTATGTCCATAAATAGGTTTTATTGTTTTTAATAGAAAAACCCTTGGATTGGATATGTGATTAATATATGACATTGGATATTATTATTATAATGCATGGTTTGTGTTATATTTTTTCTGCATGTTTATTTTGAAATAAATGTGTTTTTCTATTAGTTTGATTGACATGGATGATCACAAAATCCATTGGATGGTTTATTTTCAGTTGGGTTGTGGCATGCGTGCCACTTATTTTCTTATCTCTCTGTTTTTAGCCTAATTATTTAAGGCATGTTTTCTCCCTATTTATGTACTTCTTGCTACTTTTGTTTGGGGTTTCTTTTTAGTCGTAATAATGTAATTGGTTTAGGGAGATTTAGTTTTAATTTTTGTAGCAATTGAAAAAACTAGCTCAGACAATGGAGGCTATGGAGGAGCCATGGGTTGGCTCATGGAGAATAGGTCCAAAGGACGGAGCCGATGAAGGAGATGAAGAAATAAAGAGAGATTACAAAGCCCGTAGTATGTTAATGGGCCTACCCTTGACTAACCATAGATCTACTATGAGTTCAGTAGATCGCATAGGCGGCTTTTGATTATCCAATAGTGGCGTGCTAGACTTTTATTTTTGCGTTCCATGCATTTTAATTAATGTTTTTAATATTTAGAATATTATGCATGAAAAATATTAAATGTGATGAGGTCTCGGTCATATAAATAACAAATAACCTATCACTTGGTTGGACCAAGTTAAATTATTAGCCCCTAAAATGAAAATAAACATCGAGAATTTTACTTGTGGACCCTAAGCCCACTAAGTAAAGGTTTTTCGAAAACCCATTTGAGAGTGATGGTTTTTATTGAAATAGTGAGAGGGTTAATTACTGAAGTCCAAATCCTTAACTTGAACATAATTTTGTAGTAATCTAGTAATTTTTGTATTTATTATAGATGTCTAAGAATCCACTTAATAGCATACTTGAGGATAAT
>NW_011628930.1:0-536 GCF_000512975.1 Sesamum indicum
TTATGTTTGGATATATTTTCTTACCATAACCGTGCCATATCATATATAGCATTAGGGGTACAACTTTGGATAGCGCCATGATGAGGAACTTGGCCGCTGTCTTAAGAGCGTATCCCCAAAAGGACAGGGGCAATTCAGTAAAACTCTTCATGGATTGAACCATGTCCAACATGGTTCAACTTCTCCATTAGGCCACGTCGTTAAGTTGTGGCATTCTAGGAGGAGTCCATTGAGAGAGAATTCTATTCTTTGTTAAGTAATCCATGAACTCACCACTTAAATATTCCCCAACTCGATCTGACTGTTAGCCTGTGATCTTATGACTAGCTTGATATCTACTTCAAGTTTGAATTCCTTAAATATTCCAAATGCCTTAAACTTGTACCTCATGAGCTGAACATAACCATACCATGAGTGATTACAGATAAAGGTTATGAAGTATGAATATCCTCTGTGTGGATTAAGTCCAACAGACCAGTGACAAGCGTGACAAACAAAAAGTTTCTTGATCATTTTCCCTTTTAGACAGGACTCGC
>NW_011628930.1:612-1304 GCF_000512975.1 Sesamum indicum
CTTTCTATGGAGATATGACCTAACCTTACATGCCAAATTTATGCATTTTCATGATTATCTACTTTTTGTTTGTGTTGGGCACTTATAATCCAATTTGACTGTTGGAAAATATAAAAACTATTCGTTAATGTACCAAGTAGATGAAGGTTATTATCAATCATCAAATAAAAATTATTTTTATTAACCTTAAATGCATAACCCTCATTGTCTCAATAAGGAATGGAAATAATATTTTTGATCATGATTGGTACATATTAATAGTTCTTTAATACTATCTGAATGATCACTAATACCTAAAATGAGAGATCCCACCGATTTCATCACCGAGCCTTGGATCATCTTGTCTTTACTTAGCCTTCTGCTTCTTTCCACTACATGCAAATCATTGCAAATGTGAGCTCCATAGCCAATATGCAATACCCAAGAAGAAGAATTATTTATCATATTTACTTCAATACAAACATATCTGGGTTGGAGAGAAGTTGTGAGTACTCCCACTTCGAATGCCCCTTTTCACAGCAATGATTACAAACATCATTTGCCCTCGACCGTTGTGATCCGCCGTTCTTCCCTTTCCCTTTGCTCTTTCCCACAGGAGCAACAGGGGAGCTTGGAGCGCTAGTAGTGGCTGCGACAGCTTTTCCTTTTTCTTCTTCCTCTTCTAGCGCTCGGCCCTCTTGCCTTTCGCCTTG
>NW_011628931.1:0-1304 GCF_000512975.1 Sesamum indicum
CCCAATTAATTGTTGTACTGTACCATATTTTTCATTTATGAAATTTACCATTACCGAAAAAAAAAAAAAAATTCTCTCACTAAAAATTCTCTCTCAAAAAAAAAAAAAATGGACCCTCTCTATTCTCTCTCACACACTACTACACCACAAAACACACACACACAAGCCCTAAATACTCAAACCGCTGCCGGCGACGAGGAAGGAGCACCGGCCGGCGAGGGGGAGGCTGAAGGTGATGAAGGACGGAGAGAGACGGACTGCTATGGTCAGTTTTCCGGCGACCCGCGAGCAGAAACAGGACATTTGCGATTGGAACGTACATCGCCGGTTTTTGGAAGTTTGCCGGCAACAATGGCAGATCAGACATTTGGTAACGATGACGCAGTGATTTCAGAGGATGGGAATGGAAGACTAACGTCGAGTGATCGATTTTTGAGGGCTGAAACAAAGGAAAAATTGCAGACGCCGCTGTTAGGGTTTTTGGGAGATGAAGGGTCGCGCAGCCAAAACCCGTCGGAAACTGGCACTTTTCAGGCTGATGAAGGTACGCCGGACTCTGTGGAGGAAGAGGAAACGAATATAACAGAGAAAGGTGAGAACTTGACCTATGACTCGTCGTCGTTCCGAGCGCCGCAACTAGGGTTTGGTGAAGCTTCACCTTTCATCAATGGCGGAAGGAGATTTGAGCCGTTTAATCTTGATGAGTTCCTGAAATTGGCCAACGCTGTCATCGACAAAGGAGACGAGCAAACCATTACAGCACTCAGAGATCTGAAAACTAGATGGAAGGAGCGATTTCGAAGCGTCCCGTCGCTGCGTTCGTTGGTTGAGAAAAGAGATGCGGCGCCATGCGTGGGTGGTTTACGTCCGGCTATGAGATGCTTATTGCCGACGGGAACAAGCAGTGGAGCGCCGGAAACTGATGGGAACTCGACAAACTCATATCTACAGTCGCCGGTGCCTGAGATTTCACGACTTTCCGCCGGAAATGAACCTGATTTGCTGCCGCCGTCGACTGATATGGCAGCTCCGGTGAAGGGTGACTGGCGACTCACCAGTCCGGCGACGGTTGGTATTCCAACATCTGCTGACGTGGCTTCTGTGGGTGAAGTGGACGGTGAGGTGGACGGTACGGTGGCAGTTGACAAGGATGGTGATGTCACTGGTGATGCTAGCATAACCTCTGCTGACATCACTAAAGATGACATCACTGCTGACATCACTGCAGGTAACATCACTGCTTACATCACTGCAGATGACATCACTGCTGAGATCACTCCAAATGACATCACTGCTGACATCAT
>NW_011628932.1:0-1300 GCF_000512975.1 Sesamum indicum
CGTCGGATTTGCGGGATTTCAGCTTGGATCTTGCTGATTCTTGTTCTGGGTTGCTGGATTGTTGCTTTTCTACGGATTTCGTTGATTTGTTGCTGGATTGTTGCTGGATTTGTAATTGATTTGCCGTTGGAGTTGCCGGAGTCTGGGATTGATCACTGCTGCTGCTGCATTTTCGCGGCTGGTGCTGCACGTTCACTGCTGTGAATTTTCTGCTGCGGTCTGGCGGAATTTTGCTGCTGTTTCTGCTGTTTGCTCGTCTGTTCACTGCGGTCGGACGTCTGCGTTTTCTCTGCTGCATTCTTGATAAATTTTGCAGCTGTTCGTTAGTCGGATTTCAGCGAATTTTCTGCTGCGTTTGCTGAATTTTGCTGCTGTTAGTTCGACGGATTTCTGCATATTTTCTGCTGCGTTCTTGCTGAATTTTGTTGCGGTTTGTTAGTCGGATTTCAGTGAATTTTCTGCTGCGTTGTTGCTGAATTTTCTGCCGCTTTCTTGTTGATTTTTTACTGCGGCTCTTCTGCGTATATTCTGCTGCATTCTTGCTGATTTGTGCTGCTGATTTGTTGCTGAAATTTGATGAATTTTGCTGCTGCGCTGTTCTTACACGGTTGTTGCTGCAATTTCGCTGTGAATTGGTGCCATTTTTCTGGATTTGCTCGTCTGAATTCCGTCGGATTCTGCGGATTTTCTGCTGCGGATTGTTGCAGCAGTTTGCTGCGCATTGTTTGCTGTATTTGCTGAATTTCGTCAGATTTTGTGCTGTTGGTCATCGGAGTTTTTGACGAGGTTTGGGCTGTTGACTGGCGGCTGACTGTGTATTGATAATATGTCTGCTACGGCAGGGGGTTTGTCGCCCCCGGTGCGGTCTTATCGTGATGCGGTTGCTGGTGCAGCTGTGCGTCCTCCACCGCCACCGGTATCTTTTGAGACATCTTCATTCCGCCCGATGGGTGTTCTGTCTCGGGATCAGGGAATGAAGGTGCTGAGGTTTTCGTCCGATGAAATTTCTCGATTATCCCTACCATTTCGTTATGCCTTGGTAGGGAAATTCTCGCATGGATATCCATCCATGCAAAATCTTCGACGCTGGATGCTGGCCCAAG
This sequence comes from Sesamum indicum, assembly GCF_000512975.1. Lineage (NCBI taxonomy): Eukaryota > Viridiplantae > Streptophyta > Magnoliopsida > Lamiales > Pedaliaceae > Sesamum > Sesamum indicum. The sequence continues at coordinate 1,104 of NW_011628932.1, forward strand.
GATTTCGTGGGGATTTCTCTGTCGGGGCCATTAATGTCCGGCATGTCTTCATCAAATTTGCATTGGAGGAAGATTATACTAAACTCTGGATTAAATCTATTTGGTTTGTAGAAGGATTTCCTATGAGTGTCTTTAAATGGACACCCACATTTAATCCAAGGGAAGAGTCGCCTATTGTTCCAGTGTGGGTTCGCTTG
>NW_011628933.1:0-1299 GCF_000512975.1 Sesamum indicum
TCTCCTTCTCCATCATAATTCAATTGCCCCCTTCATCTTACCTTGGGTGAGTTTTATCATCCTGATTCCTTTGTTATCTCATTTTTTGGTGTGATATGGATCATCTTTAGAGAATTCCTATGTTGGAATCTCTTGTGAACGTTCAACGATTTTATGTCAAATAAACATGTCAACATGTTTTAATATTTTTAAAGCATGTTTTATTGATTATTTTATTGATAATTATGTGTAGAAATTAACTTGTATAATTTTGTGATTAATTGGATGATTTTAGTATTTAAGAAATTTGAATTTTTTTGTAAAACTTGGTTATTTTTTTAGTTTAATTTGTGGAATCAAAAAAATAATTTAAGCACTGTAGCAGCAACTGTCGGTCGGTGCTGCACAGCCGCCCGTTCGCATAAGAAGGAAAAAATTAAATTTTTTTCTTAATATGGTTTATTTTTGTGCATTGGATGCACATATTTTTATCATCCTTTCGATTGCAATTTTAAACTTGTATTTTCTGCATATAATTTTTTTTGTAATGTTCGATATCATGATTTTTCTAATGCATGGAATGCATTATTTTATGTCCAGCATGTTTAATTGGATTATTTTGCTAGTTGGATAAAAATGGATGATCATGGAGCCCTTGACCATTTTAATGTATTTACTTACTTTGTTTATGTTTGGTGGGCCCATATGCCTTTTTGTTATCTTCCTCCTTCGCTCGTTTTTGCCTTGAAAATAAGACTTGCTTTCCTCCCATTGTGCACTCTCCTGAACAATTGATCAGGATTTGTTTTTAAATTGTAATGAGACTAGAATATATTTTTGGTGGAATTTTTAGTTTTACAGAAGCAAGTCCATGGAGAAGAAGGTCCACGGAGGAGGAGGCCGACGGAGAAGGAGCCCCATGGAGGACTTAGAAGCCCCATCTATATGTTAATGAGTAAATTACATTTCTAATAGCTTATGGCCACCTTAGATGTACCTTAGACTGACTACGGTCTTAGTGGGCCGCATAGCTTGGGCTCGTGATCATCCAACAGGGGTATGCTTAATTTTGTTGCATGTGATGCGTTTAATGTTTTTATTTAAATTCGTTTGAATATTTGATATTTGTGCATGCAAAATTTAATGTGATGAGGTCTCAGTCAAACACTAAAAAATTTAACTGTGACGCCCCAAAAATTATAATATCTAATTGGGGGATTAATTGGTAAATTTTCATAAAACTTAGTTAATTAGTAAATAAATTGTGCTCCATAATTGGAATATAATAAAACTTGAATGGATGAAATTGGGGCTCGTTAT
>NW_011628934.1:0-1297 GCF_000512975.1 Sesamum indicum
TCAAACAGGTAAATTTTGAACGTTTTCAGAATTCCACGTAACTTGACCGAAACGTAGGTCTAGACCCATGCGTTTGTGTGATAAATTTGCTAAGTGCAATAATAACTACAAGTTAGTATAAAAAGAAAATAAACTTGATTTAATAAACCATGCAAAACAATTAAATTTTGAACGTTTTCAGAATTTTACGAAACTTGACCCAAACGTAGGTCTAGACCCATTCATTTGTGTGGTAAATTTGCTAAGCGTAATAATAACTATAAATTGGTATAAAAGAGAAAAAAACTTTTTTTAATAAAACAGAGCCAAACATCCAAATTTTGAACATTTTCAGAATTTCATGAAACTTGACCCAAACGTAGGTCTATACTCATGTATTTGTGTGGTAAATTTGTTAAGCATAATAAAAAATACAAGTTAGTATGAATGAAAAATAAACTTTATTTAACAAAATCATGCAATACAACTAAAGTTTGAAAGTTCACAAAATTCTACGAAACTTGACCCAAACGTAGGTCTAGACCCATGGATTTGTCTAGTTAATATGTTAAGCGTAATAATGCGTACAAGTTAGTATAAAAGGAAAACAAACTTGCTCTAATAAAACCGTGCAATACAACTAATTTTTAAACGTTTTCAAAATTTCACGAAACTGGACCCAAACGTAGGTCTAGACCTTTGCATTTGTGTGGTAAATTTTCTAAGCGTAATAATAAGTACAAGTAAGTATAAAAGGGAAACAAACTTGCTTTAATAAAATCGTGTATAACAGCTAAATTTTGAAAGTTCTCAAAATTTCAAGAAACTTGAGCTAAACGTAGGTTTAGACCCATGTATTTGTGTAGTAAATTTGCTAAGCGTAATAATAACTACAAGTTAGTATAAAAGGGAAAAAAACTTGCTTTAATAATACCGTGCATAAGAGCTAAATTTTGAACGTTTTCAGAATTCCACAAAACTTGATCCAAACGTCTGTACGCATGCTTTTCAGTGGTAAAATTTTCTAAGAGTAATAATAACTACAAGTTAGTATAAAAGGAAAACAAACTTGTTTTAATAAAACAGTATCAAACAGGTAAATTTTGAACATTCTTAGAATTTTTCAAAAACTTGACCCAAATATAGGTCTAGACCAATGCATTTGTGTGGTAAATTGGTTAAGCGAAATAATGAATACAATTTAGTATAAAAGGAAAACAAACTTTTTTTAATAAAATCGTGCAAACCAGCTAAATTTTGAACGTTCATAATTGCACGAAACTTGACCAAAAGTAGGTCTAGACTAATGCATTTGTGT
>NW_011628935.1:0-1293 GCF_000512975.1 Sesamum indicum
AAACAGGCACAATCAGGTTTGGTTTGAGCCTAGGCCAGGTCATCACCACTGCTTTTGCACTTTCTCTTCATACCCCGTTTTGTCCTTAATTTAAGGTAAAATTAGTGAAATAAAAATTACTGTTTTCAAATATGAGTTTAGTCACTGCAGCTATTGGTCATGGTAAGAAAATATATCAAAAAATAAGGATAAAAGAAAAGACAGGTTTTATTAAGCATGATTTCTATATCCTCAAGAATGGGTTCCACATTTCTTGTTTAACCTTAATTATGGAAAAAAATTTCTTAATATATTAAAAAAATTAAATATTTATTTTTTAAACTTTGACAGGAAAGGAAATTAAATAGATACAAATTGGAGAAACAAAAAGAAAAATAATTAACTATGTACCTGAGGCTCAATTAATCTTGCCGGCAGAGCACAAGAGATGGGATCCGGCGATAGCACATCACCGGAATCTTGACAAGATGAATTTGAATTTGGGTCAGATGAAATAATCCGACCAAAATCGTTAGTGTATGTTCTTGAAGAATTCTGTTGGAAAATTATATGGCAATGACGAATTAACAAATCGATTCAGTAAAAAGAATTAAAGAAGGAAAAAGAAAGAATTAAATGATTGAGAAAAGGAATAATGGAGTTGCCTGCACAAAATTCATCTTACATTTCTGGAGTTTTCCTCCATTTTTGGCTACCGAAGGATTCTGATGTAACGTTCCTAGGGCTCTCTAAGCGTATTACTCTATGGACTTGAACAGTGTTCTGTAGTGAGAGTGTTGAGGGAGAAAAGCGTGAGCAAATGTGAAGTGTGAGTGGTTGAGTGAGAAAGTGTGCGTAAATGTTGTTTCCGTATGTGTCAAAACACAAAGCTCGACAGGAGGTAGCAGAAGCCTCGGAAGTTACGTTCTCTCTTTTTCTGATAATTTTTTCCTATTAATTTCTTCTTTTTTGGTTTGTCATTATTAATATTATGTAATAATTAGACAGAAAACATTTTTAGAAACAAATGTATATATTGATGCTATCTATGAATACAATACAATAAATTATTTTCTATATTAGTTTAGAAACAAATGTATATATTGATGCTATCTATGAATACAATACAATAAATTATTTTCTATATTAGATTCCTCCATAATAGGCAAAAAAGAAAAAAGAGATAATATTTATGAAAATTGATTAAAGAGTTCATCAATATGTATGTATTTTTATATTGTAATCAAACATTTGACTTTACAAATTCGTTATACACAACTCCAGATTTTGAGTAAAATTGAAAAACTTAAAGTA
>NW_011628936.1:0-1291 GCF_000512975.1 Sesamum indicum
GATAATAAGAAAAAAATTGTGAAAAGAATTAATTATAATTATAAATTATAATAAATATAAAAAAGTGAAAGGGAGAGAAAAATGTGGAATAGTGGGTGGTTAAGAGAAACAAAATAATATAATGTGAAATTATTAAAAACTATTGAAATTACTAATTTGATCAAATTTTTTAAAGAAAAAAATAAAATGAATGATAAATTTTTGTATTTAAAAGTTGGTACGACAAAAAATTTTCTTTTATAATAATATACATAGATAGATATTTAGTATATATGAATCTTTTATATAATAAATAAATAAATATTATTTATTATATCGATATAGATATAGATAAATATTACGATTGTAATATATATATAGGAAAAAAATGCAATTTAGCCTCCTGTGATATTGTAAATGTGCAAATTATCCCCTATGAAAAAAAATTAGTAATTTACCTCCATGTGCTTTTTAAAATGCAGCAATTTAGCCTTATATGTTTTTTAAAATTAAACAATTACCTCCCTAGACATGGGGTAAATTATTTCATTTTAAAAAATATCAAGGAATAAATTATTATTTATTTTTTATAAAAAAGTAATTTACTCATTTACAACATTATAAGAGAGTAAATTGCATTAAACTCTCTATATATATATAGCTACCTCCAGAATCCTTCCCCAACCCACCCGCCACCGCAACCCTCTCCCAGCTCCCGTCCGCCTGCCGCTGCAAAGATTTTTCATAAGCCAGAAAATCAAGTTGATTCCATGTCGGTGCCTAGTCAACATCTCAAAAGTAAATCTCTCAATAAGCATGTCGACAACCAAAGGAACAAGCATTCCTAACCTTACCAATGCGTCGTCTCCTATACTTAGCTCTCGATCAACCCTGCAATCAAATGACAACATTCAAATAGAAAGACTTGGTTAATGAGAGACCTTATATATTAGCAGGGTGAATAGCAATTTATTTTTTTATGATTTTAAAAATGAATAAATTATCTTTTTATAAAAAATAAATAGTATTTTATCTTTTTATGCTTTAAAAAATGAAGTAATTTATTATTTTAGATAAGGAAGTAAATTATTTCATTTTTTAAAATATAAGTAGGTAAATTGTTATTTTATTTTTCATAAGAGGGTTGTTTACCTATTCTCTATAACAAAAGCAGGTAGATTGCAATTTATCCTATATTAATTTTCAGATTTTCTCGATCAAGCACAAATTTCGATTTTGGCGAAAACTTGGATCAAAGAACTCAAAAATCCAAAATCCATAGAAGAACAACCTTTTACTGGCATCACTATTA
>NW_011628937.1:0-366 GCF_000512975.1 Sesamum indicum
TGAGTATGATCAACGAAGGATATAATCCATACTCAAACTAAATTAATACTTACTTCCATATGATGCTTCTAAATATATACGAACAAAATTTATTATCTCTACTTATACAAATTAAACTAGTGTTTGAACAGTTAATATAAATTACTAAAATTGTCAAAATTATAAATTTTGTTCATGTATATGTAGAAGCATCATATGGAAGTAAGTATAAATTTATTTTCAGTATGGATTACCTCCTTCATTGATCATACTCATATGGAAGTGAGTATAAATTTAGTTTGAGTAGTATAGAGCGGAAATCACTAGAAAATCCTATCCAACTATTACAAAAATTGGAGTACGAAACACCATCGATTATTACAGGCC
>NW_011628937.1:439-1289 GCF_000512975.1 Sesamum indicum
CTTAAAGCAGTTAGATCCAATATCTCGATAAAGGAATATGGTCACAAGGCACTGTTTCCACAATGAACCGATTCACGGTAACTCCACAAACCAAGAACCCGACCACAACTCAGATCACTCAGATCTCAGTATCACACGGTCATAGAGACCCCTACAAAATATTTCACAAAGAACTTTGGCGAATGGTGAAGGAGATAAACAGCTTGGTTCATATTTTAGCCGAAAGGGAGAATCCCCTATTTAAAGGGGTGAAAACAGTGGTAGAGAAGGAAAACCTTAGTGGCTTTCCTAAACCATTAGATTTGTTTATGAAAATGGCCATGGCTCTCGGAGAACAGAAGGCAGAAAATCACAGAGAGGATTCGGAGAGGAGAGGAAGTAGACAGCGCAGAAAAAACAAATAAGAGGGAAACTGAAATTTAGGGCTAGGGGTGTGATATAAGTAGGTAGATTGGATGGGTCGGGTTACCGGGTCGATTGTGGGCCGCCAAGTGGGTCAGGTAATTGGGCTGCCAAGGTCGGCCTTTTAATAAGTCAATAGGTTATAAATTATAACAAGTAGGGATTACATCTTTTGTTGATCGTACTAAATGTATCGGCAACTTTTAACTAGCTGCAAATAGGATTAAATATATTTATTGTAGATCATGCTAATCGCACGGGCATGAGTTTTAATTAGTATAAATGGGATTACATATATATTTCGTTGATCAAAGCATTGAATATTCTTGCTTTCATACTAATTCTACCTCCATGAATTTTAACTCAGTATATAAGTGGAACTACATAATTTTGTTGATCATACTAATTGTTCATATGCAAGAAGGTACATATATATTTTGTTAGTAAA
>NW_011628938.1:0-1287 GCF_000512975.1 Sesamum indicum
CTCACTTACAACATGGAAATTTCTTATATTACTTTTAGTTCCATTCCCAATCTGAATGTTGTGGAAGTTCCTATACGGGTCATGAAGAAGTGACATAATAGTACGTTAATTTTTTAAAATCTTCAATTGAAAAGTCAGAAAAGAAAACATATCAACATAAATTATGGTCATAAATAAAATCATTATGGATTTTAACTTAACTGTGTAAGAACTAGATGATTCCTCCTGCAGCTAAATAGTATAAACGTTGCAATCTCCTTTGAAGAGCAGAAGTTTTGAGTGACTTTTTCATGAATATAGTACTATTTCATGAAAATTTTGATTGAAAAATATTAGTTATATTATAGTAATTTTGCATAACTAAAGAATTACAAGTTATTTATGTAAAATATTAAACAATTAGTACATTGTCACTTGTATTTGAGAAATTTCGCTTTCTTATATGTAGTATCCAACCCTCTAGTCGTTCTTGCAGAGATAACTTGTATCTTGGTTGGATTTTTATGGATTCAATAATTTCCGTTAGAGGGATCAAGTCTTGTTGGAGAGGGAGTTTCTTCACTTTAATGTCCAAATTTTATTCATTATTTTGTACACTTTTGTGCTACATGTCCCTTTTGCTGCTTTAAATTGAGATATGTATGTTATAGAATAGACGAGTTTATTTTATAAATTATAATATCAACTTTTTGAGATAAAGAAATGTTAATGTGTGTAATAGCAAAATTGCACATGCTTGCACAGTAATTTACAATGTTGTTTCTTTTTAGTGAATGAGGGCTACAGATAATTAAAATAATTGAATAAGTTTTCTAGAAACAATGTGTTATATGAAGAGTAAAGAACAAACAAAAAATTATCAATAGCATAATAAAATTGATTTATACAAGCCTAATCTAATTTGTAGTTGGGCAACTATATCAAACGATTTTAGAAAGAACAAAAGATGTTCGAATTCAAAATTTCCTATTTTATGGTAAATATTGACAAAATAGTATAAATAGAATAAAGAGAGATTCGACTGGCTATAAATCAATTATTGGGTTGTTTAAAGCACAGGCAAAGATCTCCAACTCTTCATCATCTATTTGATTTTGATTACCATGGCCCGTCTCTGATTGCATGCCGATTAAAATAAGAGCATATAACAAAGATAAGTTAAAATTCAACCAACTAAAACCAATTATTTTTTTAAGAAATGATATGCTACATACCTTCTATTTTCTTTTCGATCTCACTCACAATTTGGATATTTTTTATATTAATTCTAGTTCCATCTCCAATCTG
>NW_011628939.1:0-1286 GCF_000512975.1 Sesamum indicum
TGAAACCGTTCAAAATTTAGCTGTTTTGCACGATTTTATTAAAGCAAGTTTGTTTCCCTTTTATACTAACTCGTAGTTATTATCACGCTTTGAAAATTTACCACACTAATGCTTGGGTCTAGACCAATGTTTGGGACAGGTTCGTCGAATTCTGAGTACGTTCAAAATTTAGCTATTTTGCACGGTTTTATTAAAGCAAGTTTGTTTCCCTTTTATACTAACTTGTAGTTATTATTACGCTTAGCAAATTTACAACACAAATGGATGGGTCTAGACCAACGATTGGGTCAACTTTTGTTGAATTCTGAGAACGTTCAAAAGTTAGCTGTTTTGCACGGTTTTACTATAATAAGTTTGTTTCCCTTTTATACTAACTTGTAGTTATTACTACGCTTAGAAAATTTAACACACAAACTCTTGGGTCTACACCTACGTTTGGGTCAAGTTTCGTCCAATTATGAGAATGCTCAAAATTTAGCTGTTTTGCAAGGTTTATTAAAACAAGTTTAACAAGTTTGTTTCCCTTTTATACTAACTTGTAGTTATTATTACGCTTTGAAAATTTACCATACTAATGCTTGGGTCTAGACCAATGTTTGGGACAGGTTCGTCGAATTCTGAGTACGTTCAAAATTTAGCTGTTTTGCACGGTTTTATTAAAGCATGTTTGTTTCCCTTTTATACTAACTTGTAGTTATTATTACGCTTTGAAAATTTACCATACTAATGCTTGGGTCTAGACCAATGTTTGGGACAGGTTCGTCGAATTCTGAGTACGTTCAAAATTTAGTTGTTTTGCACGGTTTTATTAAAGCAAGTTTGTTTCCCTTTTATACTAACTTGTAGTTATTATTACGCTTAGAAAATTAAACACATTGGGTCTAGACCAATGTTTGGGTCAAATTTCGTCGAATTCTGAAAACGTTCAAAATTTAGCTGTTTTGCACGATTTTATTAAAGCATGTTTGTTTCGCTTTTATACTAACTTGTAGTTATTAGTACGCTTAGCAAATTTACAACACAAATGGATGGGTCTGGACCTGCAATTTGGTCAAGTTTCGTTGAATTATGAGAACGGTAAAAAGTTAGCTGCTTTCCACGGTTTTATTAAAACAAGTTTGTTTCCCTTTTATATACTAACTTGTAGTTTTATTACGCTTAGAAAATTTAACACACAAACTCTTGGGTCTAGACCTATGTTTGAGTCAAGTTTCATCGAATTTTGAGTATGCTCAAAATTTAGCTGTTTTGCACGGTTTTATTAAAACAAGTTTGTTTCCCTTTTA
>NW_011628940.1:0-406 GCF_000512975.1 Sesamum indicum
ATTACAATGCAGCTCATTTGATTAGATTATATACTTTATTTTCTCGATGTGTTGGTTGCTCTCAGAATAGAAAACACTGGTGAATAACTATGTACCAATAAAAAACGTTAAAGTCATTTTTTTAAGAGGAACATTTGAGTTGCATAGTTGTTAAGATGGGTAAATTGGATCAGGGTCCAGAATAGACATAAAAAGAAAAACGTAAGGTCCAGAGGTGACTTTTTTTGCTTGATAAGAAATAATAAACAAATGGCAGTCATATTTGGGTTTGTTGCGTTGCTGTTCATTTCTATGTTACTTGGTAGCCTTTCCTTTCTGCACAACAATTTAGGTTTATTTTTGTTTAAACCAAATGTTTTAAAGGCGCCATCAATGGAGGGACCTTAGATTGGTACTTTGGAAGCAA
>NW_011628940.1:539-1286 GCF_000512975.1 Sesamum indicum
GTTGTCCACAATTAACTTATAGTTATTGAAATTAAAGAGTTAAATCTTAAATCTTAAACTATTGCATCAGTATTACTTGGGCTCAAGGTTACCATTAGTTTTTTATTTTGATATAATTGTTAAATTTAATTTAAATTAGACAATTTCATATGTTTCAGGTCACCATGGAAGCATCGTATTTTAATAAAATGTAGGATTAAAACGGAGTTCGCTCCTTAAATTAAATGTCTTGGCTAAATTATATAATTGTAGATTTAATCATGTTTGAAAGTATGATCATTCTCATTTTACTTTTAGACAGTAGCATATATTTGTCTGTTTTATTAAATTCAAAATCAATAACTTTATTTAGGTCTTGATGGTAAGCCAAATTTAACTCGAGTATGCTATTGTTGTTAATGTTCTTTATTAAGTTTCCATCCTGAATTGTAATTAACTTTTGATTGTCAGTAGTTAAAATATCTTTTGATATTTTTATTATTTAATTAGTCTTACTCTTATTACAAGATTAACTGATATCAAAATATTAAATAATAAAAAGTTCACTAAATATTTAAATTTTCTTTCACGTGCAAAGTTATAGTGCTTTTATTTAATTGTCTTTGAAAAATGTATTTTATGGTCATTTTCACTTTATTTATTTTAAATTAAGAACTTTATTCAGGCAATAATAGTAATGTCCTATCAGTATTGTAGGACTCCTTTCATTTTGAGATTATTTGCTTCCTTTCATTTAATTAAAATGTA
>NW_011628941.1:0-1284 GCF_000512975.1 Sesamum indicum
AGAGGTTTGTATAAAAGGTAAAAAAACTTGCTTTAATAAAACCGTGTAAAACAGCTAAATTTTGAGCATTCCTAGAATTCGACGAAACTTGACCCAAACAGTGGTCTAGCCACAAGAATTTGTGTGGTAAATTTGCTAAGCTTAATAATAACTACAAGTTTGTATAAAAGGGAAACAAACTTGCTTTAATAAACCGTGCAAAACAGCTAACTTTTGTACGTTTTCTCAAAATTCCACGAAACATGACCCAAACGTTGCTCTAGACCAAGAATTTGTGGGTTAAATTTTCTAAGCGTAATAATAACTACAAGTTTGATAAAAGAGAAATAAACTTGCTGTAATAAAACCGTGCAAAACAGCTAAATTTTGAACGTTATCAAAATTCGACGAAACTTGATCCAAACGTTGGTCTAGACCCAAGAATTTGTGTGGTAAATATGCTAAAATAATAACTACATGTTTGTATAAAAGGGAAACAAACTTGCTATAAAAAAACCGTGCAAAACAGCAAATTTTGAACGTTCTTAGAATTCGATAAAGCTTGACCAAAACATTGCACTAGACCCAAGAATTTGTCTGATAAATTTGCTAAGTGTAATAATAGCAACAAGTTTGTATAAAAGGGAAACAAACTTGCTTTAATAAAACCGTACAAAACAGCTAAATTTTGAATGTTCTCAAAATTCGACGAAGCATGACCCAAATGTTGGTCTACAAAAAACAATTTGTGTGGTAAATTTGCTAAACGTAATAATAGCTACATATTTATATAAAAAGTAAATATACTTGCTTTAATAAAATCGTGTAAAATAGCTAAATTTTGAACGTACTCAGAATTCGACGAAACATGACCAAAAGGTAGTCTAGCCACAAGAATTTGTGAGTTAATTTGCTTAGCGTATTAATAACTACAAGTTTGTATAAAAAGGAAAACAAACTTGCTTTAATAAAACAAAATGTGCAAAATAGCTAAATTTTGAACATTCTCAAAATTCAACGAAACTTGACCCAAACATTGGTCTAAACCCAAGAATTTGTGTGATAAATTTTCTAATTGTAATAATAGCTACAAGTTTATATATAAGGGAAACAAACTTGCTTTAATAAAACCGTGCAAAACAGCTAAATTTTGAGCATTCTAAGAATTCGACGAAACTTTACCCAAACTTTACTATAGACCCAATAATTTGTGTGTTAAATTTTCTAAGCGTATTAATAACTACTAGTTTGTATAAAAGGGAAACAAACTTGCTTTAATAAAACTGTGCAAAACAGCTAAATTTC
>NW_011628942.1:0-692 GCF_000512975.1 Sesamum indicum
AATTCGACGAAACATGACCCAAATGTTGTTCTAGACCCATGGATTTGTGTTGTAAATTTGCTAAGCATAATAATAACTACAAGTTTTTATAAAAGGTAAACAAACTTACTTTAATAAAACCGTACAAAATAGCTAAACTTTAAACGTTCTTAGAATTCGAAGAAACTTGACCCAAACGTTGGTTTAGACCTAAGAATTTGTGTGGTAATTTGCTAAGCTTTAATAATAACTACAAGTTTGTATAAAAGGGAAACAATCTTGCTCTAATAAAACCGTGCAAAACATCTAAATTTTGAAAATTTTCAGAATTCAACGAAACTTGACCCAAACATTGGTCTAGACCCAACAGTTTGTGTGGTAAATTTGCTAAGCGTAATAACAACTACAAGTTTGTATAAAAGGGAAACAACTAGTTTAAAAAAAAACCATGCAAAACAGTTACATTTTGAACGTTACCAGAATTCGATAAAATTTGACCAAAAAATTGGTCTAGACATAGAATTTGTGTGGTAAATTTGCTAAGTTTAATAATAACTACGAGTTTGTATAAAAGGGAAACAAACTTCCTCAAATAAAACCGTTCAAGAAACAGCTAAATTTTGAACGTTACCAGAATTCGATGAAACTTGGCCCAAACATAGGTTTAGACCCAAGAATTTGTGTGGTAAATTTGATAAGCGTAATAATAACTA
>NW_011628942.1:993-1283 GCF_000512975.1 Sesamum indicum
AATAATAACTCAGGTTTTTATAAAAGACAGACAAACTTACTTAAATAAAACCGTACAAAACAGCTAAAGATTGAACGTTCTTAGAATTTGACGAAACTTGACCCAAACGTTCGTCCAGACCCAAGAATTTGTGTGGTAATTTGCTAAGCATAATAATAACCACAAGTTTTTATAAAAGGGCAACAAACTTGAACTAATAAAACCGTGCAAAACAACTACATTTTGAACGTTCTCAGAATTCGATGAAACTTGACCCAAACGTTTGTCTGAACCCAAGCATTTCTATGGTA
>NW_011628943.1:0-1282 GCF_000512975.1 Sesamum indicum
TAAGAGCACATAAGTTTATTGTTTTTAGATACTTTTGATTATACTGATTATAAGGTGTACGATGCGTTGCGTGGATAATTAATATTTATCTTATTCTTTAATTCATTTTTGTAAAAGATAATTATAAATTCAAAAAAAAATTATAATTCTGAATTGTTAAAAAAATATAATTTATACTTATTATTTATTAAGTACTAATATAATAATTATTATATGCTAAGCACTAATATAATAATTATTATATGGCTTATAGTAGCATACTATTGTAAGATTCTTTTTCTTTTTTAGGAAATGTCCTTAATGAATATAGTTGTGTTACTTTATTTGTGAATTTTGTTGATTCTATTTTTCAATTTCTTTCTCTTGATTGTTTAATTCATATTGATGTTGATACAATTATTGAGAAATATAGTTCTAATCTTGATTTCTGTTACGAAAAATTTTATGAAAAATAATTGTTTTTAATTGTGTTAATTGTAGTAAATATATATATATATATTTATGCATTTTGCTATCGAACTTATTGTCTTTTTATTTGCCACTTATATATTGGGTGTTTGTTTCTCTTTTAGTAACTATAATGATGTTGCATTTACTAATTTGAAGTACTCATTTATAACTTAGTAAACCAAGCCCTAGATTTTACGGACCACCATACTACGTATCGTAATAGATGGTTCACATGTAGTTGACTCATTCAACCATGAATGTGGTGAGATGTCTACCACCAAGATCTAGGGTAGAAAACCAGTAAGAAAAATATAATAGTAAATTTTTGAAATGCTACAGTTCTTAATATTATGATAAAATGAACTAATTGAAAAGAATTCGAGATGAATACCTCAAAGTTGTCTCAAGATTTAAGAGAGATTCAAAAGACAATTCAAAACTATTGAGGTTTTATCATAAAATATATGTAACAATTTTTTTATAACAATTCAAAGTTTGTAACATACTCGTAATTTTTTAATTATATTCTAAAAAATAAGATAAATATTACAATCATGCACGTACACCATACTAGTTCCAAGGAAAAAAAATATATACATACAAAATGCTGACCTTAGAAGTGATCTTAAAAATTAGAATTACATCACTCAATTAACATTTTTAGTCATATATATATAGAATGAGGTTTATATTATCTATTTTTAGGAAAAAATCCAGAGACCCCCCCTATAATAATAGGAATGTTAACAAAAATCCCTATGAAAATTAAAGTATCAAATACTCCCCCTATGATATAAAATAAAGTTCAACCCCCCCCCCTCCGGTACAAAAA
>NW_011628944.1:0-1279 GCF_000512975.1 Sesamum indicum
CTGACAAATTACTTTTCCTCAACAGAAATTGTTCTTGCTCTGAATTGATTTCTTTGCCAAGAATTATTGATGTTTTGCACATTGTGGGATTTTGCTTGAACCAATCCAAAATTATTGTTTGTTCAACTGTTTCTGTATTCATTTTGTCCCACCATTTTATAAAGCATTTCTTCCATAAGGAAAATATAACTGTATCTTCATCAGTTTGGATGGGTTTGAATTGAGGTTCGATTTTCAAAATCCAAGTCAAATTAAATTGAATGTAGAATTTAAGTAAATTGGGGAGATGTTATCCTGGAAACATATTGATCTTGAGATTTTCTATGAAGAATTTGAATGCCTCTTGGACCATCTTTGGAAGAATTTGTGGTACCGGACCAAAATAATACTACCATCTGACGAACCAATTTGGAATTTTCTCTGGAGAAATTTTAGTGACAAAAAGAAAATAGAAAGACATGGTATTTTTTTTATTTTGTTTAAGAAGAAAATGCTGAAAGGCTTTGATACAGTCCCAATAGGATATCAAAGGATATTTTTTATTTGATATTTTTTTGAGGTCATAGGGACTTTTTCCCCAGTCGGACAAAGAAAGAATGGAATTTATTAAAATTTTTCTATAGCCAATTTGTGAGGAGTTGGCTGGGGCTCCTTTAGGGGGCATATTTTGAATAAAAATAGATCTTGTTGAGACAAGAATCTCTTCATAGAACTGTTGGGTCTTTTGAGGATCTCCATAAATCCTGTTATGGTTTCATCAAGAACCATTGTTGCCATTAAAACAGGATTATATTGAGTTTGTTCATTTATCCATTCATCGTCAATTACACAATCAAGGTGAAAATTTGTTTTCCCAAAATATGGCGAGATTGGTGAATTGGATTGGGAACTGGTAGGCCTAGCAGTAGAGGTTCTTGCTATGTCTTTATCAGTTTAAGTGAGTTTGGAAGGGGCAAAAGGAATTGGTTTCCCCAAAGGGGTAAATCTGTTGGTAATTTGGATGGGAGTTTGTGGTAATGATGGTGTGTTTGAGGTTGTTTGGGTAAGACTTTGTGTTTTTGGTTGGAGAGATAGGGGTAAGACCCAAATGGTTTTGGATTCTGCGAAATTTGTCGCTTTAAAATTTGAAGATTTTGGGGTTTCAATTGGGTCTTCTCTGTTATTAGATAAGTGTATTCTAATTTGAGGATTTGGGTTGTTGGCTTTGCTAAAGGGCTTACCTTTAGCTTTGAATCTTCACCTAATTTTGACATCCCCGCAAGAACTCTCTTGTCAAATA
>NW_011628945.1:0-1278 GCF_000512975.1 Sesamum indicum
AAACGTCCTCGGAATGACTTCATACTTGGCGGATAGCATCCCCACACATCAAGGAAGTTCCCATACGAACATTTTTGCAATCCCCAATCGGTAAGAGTCTCTGCTCGTAGGCCGTTCGCGCACCTGCGTGCCGGCCGGCCTCCCCTAGCCGCCCGCACGTCCTCCGCAAGTCACTGCCGGCCGTCTTGCCCAAGGAGCGGCCAGTGACATTCTCCCCCACTCGATCCGTTGACGTCCTCGTCAACACATACACGAAGGATTGAGGTGTATGCGGTGCCCAATACTCTCTCTCAGTATCGCGCGACACCAGACCGTCCTCCTACTCTTTCGAGCACTTCGGTCGTGAAGTGCCTCTTCAGCACCCCACGTAATCTCCCCACAAACGGTGCCTCTGCCGCACCTGATGTGATCATCTCAACGCAAGTGGAAGTCCGTGTACTCGTCGACACCCTCTTCCCAAATCTGTGCTAAGCTCCCCCACAAAACATAGTGCCTCAAACGCACTCGATTCATCACGAAAATTCAAAGCGGAAGTCTGTGCCTCTCTCTGCACTCTCTTCCCAAAGTGGCGGGTAGCTCTCCACAATCGTGCCTCAATGCACTGCATTTCTCATTGTCTGCTCAAGTTGGAAGTCTGTGTACTCCTCTACACTCTCTTCCCCATTGTAGCCCACACTGGAAGTATGTGCCTCTCTCTGCACTCTCTTCCCAATTGTAGCTCAATCACTGATCGTTTGCCCCCACGAATAGTGTCTGAATACACCCAATTTACAATGCAAATACCACAGGTCGGAAGTCTGTACACGCATTCTGTACTCTCTTCACAACTTCTCAAATGGGTGGGTAGCAAACTGTGCTTCAAGTCCCGTCAAGTGCGCCTCTAAAACTCTGATGTTCCTCAAAACAGTGCCTCAGATACACTCGAATTGATTTGGAACGACTGAAGTGTGGAGTCTGTGTGCACGCTTCACACTCTCTCCCCCACTCGAGGTGTTGCCGTCCTCGGCAGACACACATACCCGCCTCTGCGGTTGATCACACTTGAACCAACTTTAACGCACATGGGCCGGTTGCCCCAAACTGTCGGAACCACGCCACTCGTGGACCGAACGCCTCTACAAAGAGTCCTCTCTTGACTCAGCACGAAAATAGGGTCACTGCCCCCAAACATCGCGGGACTGGGATTTGCATTCACAACACAACACAGGGCTAAGATTTCTTGAATCCTTGCCCGGCCGCCAAACTCAAATTCAATTCCAAATCCTAGCCCGGCCGCAC
>NW_011628946.1:0-1278 GCF_000512975.1 Sesamum indicum
AGAGAGACACGAATGATATACTATATTATTAATATATATATTTCTAAATGCAGTAGACTCATAGTGGGCTAGTTCATGAATTGAATCATGAACGGCTTTTCAGCCGTTGTTGCTTGCAGGCTCGAAAATCTCTCTTTCGCCCCTGTCTCAATTCTGATTGAGGCTCGAAAATCTCTCTTTCGCCCCTGTCTCAATTCTGATTGATTAGCTTTTTCCTTCGCGCAAGCGCTTGTTGCGAAAAGTGGAGTTCCCTATGGGAAGCAAAGTCGCTAGTCAACAGCGTATTATCATAACCTATTTACTCTCAAGTCAAGTCTGTAAGCTGAAAGAATTGTAGCTGCTAAGGTCCTTCCATCACTCATCCATGAAAGATATAGATTTGCCTTACGAAAGAGTTCTTTTGAATCTCAGAACTCCTTTTTGACTTCTTCATTCTCCTCGAACAAGGCCTCTTTGAAGCCCGAGTTAAGACAAAGGAATGGTCTCACTCAGGGGGAAGGGGCCTTCCTTCAACAAAGAAACTGAGCGCATTGACATCGAAGAAGAGTCCATCCACGGGGAGTGAACGTGGTATGCGCCAATAAGCCCACCAAAAGCCTTTGTGGCACTAGTGTGACACAGAAGTCATGGGTGATCATTGGTCCGATGCTTCGGGCGAAACCAATTCCCAGGGTGTGACGGGCAGTGTGTACAGGGCCCGAGTACATATTCACCGCGGCATGCTGATCCGCAATTACTAGCGATTCCAACTTCATGTTCCCGAGTTGCAGAGAACAATCCGAACTGAGGCAATCTTTCCAGATTCGCTCCGCAGGGGATGTGGCTAGTCTTTGACTAAGATTGATTGCAGTTTCTCTGGTTCTTGATTGAGTCTTTGTCTTGCAGTTGCAGGAGTGATGTCAAACCGGCAAAGTCAGCATCTTACCTGGAAATTTCCATAGAACCCAACTCGGCAAAGTCCTTAGAAAAGGCCGACGTCCCATCAGGCAACCTCCTCTTCTTTGATTCCGTGCACGAGTAACGAAAATCTCCGAGAAGACAGAGCGGGGGAAGCTGCCTTATGTAGTTTCCTACAATGGGAGCGGCCGGAAAGTCTCGTTCATATGTAATGAAAATTGGGCTTTTTTAGGTTAGTCTTTCTAAGCTTCGTGTTCTGTCCTACTTGAATCATCACATGGCTGCTAAAGCAAGTTAAGCTTCACACGGACCTGAGGAAGCCAAAGGACCCTCTCCTCTCACGGCCGAAGGCTCCGAAACACGTTGGAGAGCTTTTGGATC
>NW_011628947.1:0-952 GCF_000512975.1 Sesamum indicum
ATCCACTTCCCTATGCGGTGGCAATCCTGGTAAGTCATCAGGAAATACTTCAGGGAAGTCTCTCACTACCGATATTTCTTCCAACGTGGGATTAACCTTTTCGGTATCTACCACATGGGCTAGATATGCTTCACAACCCTCTAACATCAATCGTCTTGCCTCCATAGCTGATATTACACAAATTGGTACTACCTGACGATCCCCCACCAATATTACTTTTGATTCGCCAGAACATTCGATCATTACTTCCTTTTTATAACAGTCAACTATTGCTTTATGTTGCGCTAACCAATCCATCCCCAGAATCACATCAAACTCCTTCAAATCCAGCACTATAAGGTCTACAGGTAAATTTACATCTCCGATTCTCACTAAACTCCCTTTTCTAACACTGTTCACTATCACACCCCCTCCCACGGGCAAATAAACCATCAAATTACATCCCAACGGACTATTCTCTCCCGGTATTTTAGATGCAAATTCGGATGAAATATATGAATGTGTAGAGCCAGGATCAATCAAAACATAAGCCGCAATGTCATATAACAATATCGTACCTGATATCACGTCATTCGATGCTGGGGCTTCCTCTCTAGTAATGTTATATATCCTTGCCTGGGTCTGTCCCTGAGTAACTTGTGCTCCACCCCCCCTCATACCGCTACTAATGGCGTGGCCACTATCTCTGCTACCCGCGCCCCTACCTCTGCCTCTGCCTCTCCCAGTTCCCCTGTCACTACTCCCAATACTACTTTGGCTCTGGGTCCCGCTAGCAACACTTTCAGTCACCCCTATAGTCTGACTGGAACAATTTCTGGCTATGTGTCCTCTACCTCCACAGCGATAGCAAGTCTTCGGTATATTATCCCGTCTCCAACATGGCCCTTGATGTTGTCTTCCACAAGTAGAACAACTGGGAGGAAAAACTGGTCCTCGACCATAACTCGGTCCA
>NW_011628947.1:1020-1275 GCF_000512975.1 Sesamum indicum
AACCTCTGTCCACTACTTCCTCGAAAAATGGGACCACCACGTGTAAAACTCTCACTTCCCGCTGAGAATGAGCGACCGGTTCCCCTTTTGGTCAACCTACTCGATTCCCCTATTGCATATGTTGATTTCCTCTTCTCCTCCTCCTTCTTCTTGTCCTCCATTACTGCTTCTTCCATCCGAACCGCCGATTCAACAAGAATTTTAAAATTTGTAATTCTGACTGCAAGGCCTCTTCTGATCTCCGGTCGTAGCCCC
>NW_011628948.1:0-1275 GCF_000512975.1 Sesamum indicum
CATAAAAAATTTAATACACAAATTCTTGGGCCTAGACCAACGTTTTGGGTCACGTTTTGTCGAATTCTGAATTCTATGGTCACTTATAGAAATAACCCCCCTCAATTTAGTGCAGTTTTTCCCCCTTGTAATCTTCTTTGTGATAGATATGCTTCAGAGGTTTTTCAAGGAGCCTTGACAGTGAAAAAAGCATAGGAAGTGTAGCCTTCAAGATAATGCCCTGAGGTCTTTATCTTGAGTAAGTCTTTATTAGACCCCTGGGAACTAAAAGCCTCCGAAAGAGGCGGCGAGAGCTTCTTCTTAGAAGGAGCTCGAAGCTAACATCTTGAGGAAGCAAGGAGCTACCCGAGCCGAGCATTCCGATGGCATCCAAGGAATGCAGTAAGGCTCGTACTGATCTATCCCCGACAAACGTGAATTCTGAAAACATTCAAAATTTAGTTGTTTTGTACGGTTTTATTAAAGCAAGTTTGCTCTCCTTTTATAAAAACTTGTAGTTATTATTACGCTTAGCAAATTTACCCCACAAATTCTTGGGTCTAAACCTACGTTTGGGCCAAGTTTCGTCGAATTCTGGTAACGTTCAAAATTTAGCTGTTCCTTGAACGGTTTTATTAGAACAAGTTTGTTTCCCTTTTATATAAAATCGTAGTTATTATTAAACTTTGCAAATTTACCACACAAATTCTATGGTCTAGACCAATTTTTGGGTCAAATTTCATCGAATTCTGGTAATGTTCAAAATGTAACTGTTTTGAACGGTTTTATAATAACTAGTTTGTTTCCCTTTTATACAAACTTGTAGTTGTTATTACGCTTAGCAAATTTACCACACAAACTGTTGGGTCTAGACCAACGTTTGGGTCAAGTTTCGTCGAATTCTAAGAACGTTCAAAATTTAGCTTTGCACAATTCTATTATAGCAACTTTGTTTCCCTTTTATACAAACTTGTAGTTATTTTTACGCTTACCAAATTTACCACAGAAATGCTTGGGTTTAGACAAACGTTTGGAACAAGTTTAATCGAATTCTGAGAACGTTCAAAATTTAGTTGTTTGTGACGGTTTTATTAGTGCAAGTTTGTTTCCCTTTTATAAAAACTTGTAGTTATTATTATGCTTAACAAATTACCACACAAATTCTGGGTCTGGACGAACGTTTGGGTCAAATTTCGTCAAATTCTAAGAACGTTCAAACTTTAGGTGTTTTGTACGGTTTTATTTAAGTAAGTTTGTCTGCCTTTTATAAAAACCTGTAGTTATTATTATGCTTAG
>NW_011628949.1:0-1273 GCF_000512975.1 Sesamum indicum
GGTAGTCCACCATGGTTCGGAGAAACATCCGTAATCGGAGGATTTTCCTCCATCCCCATGAGCCGCTTTGGCCCGTAATCGTCCATATTGAGGTTGGTCTAGACCCAAACGTTTGTCTAGAACCAACGTTGGTCTAGACCCATGCATATGTGTCATAAATTTGTCAAGTGTATTACTAACTATAAATTAGTAGAAATGGGAAACAAACTTGCTTATATAAAACCGTGCCAAACAGCTAAATTTTGAACGTTCTCAAAATTCCACGAAACTTGACCCAAACGTTGGTCTAGACCAATTCTTTTGTGTGGTAAATTTGCTAAACCTAATAATAACTACAAGTTAGAAGAAAAGGGAAACAAACTTGGTTTAATAAAATTGTGCAAAACAGCTAAACTTTTCTATGAATTCTACGAAACTTTTTTTTTTCGGTAAAAGTAAGTTTCATTAAGTAAAATTGGTACAGTACAACAATATGGTCCCCAAATGGTTTATCACTCGACAGGCCAAGGGATTCGCCATAATCGAAATAAAGCACGTGTACTGACTGATCTAGATAGTGTGATGCTATGGATTCGCTGTCTAAAGTCCTCAATGATCAGTAATGCTATGGTATGAGGCGTCCTCTCGGTGTGATCGAATCGTCTCAGGTTTCTTTCCTTCCAAACGTGGTAAAGACATGATGCAAGTAGTGCTCTATAAGACATATTGATGATGTGTTTACCCCTCCATCTCCGTGAAGCCCGTGTAATGTCATCTTTTTACTCTCTATTGGGCCACAAGAACCGTATCGTTTTTCGAATTTTCATGAGGCATCTTAACCTAAATCTGCATTGGAAGAATAAATGTGCATGTGTCTCTGTCATTCCTTCATTGCATAGGATACATGTGCCAAGGTGAGCAAGCCATGGTTTATCTGTCGCAGCCAACTTGCTTTGGATGGCAAGCAATAGAATAAAGTTGTGACGAGGAATTTTAAGTGATCCCGAAAGTACTGAAAACCAGCCTACTAGTAGTGAAGACCAGCCTACTTTCGGTCCTGGTGGGTCAAGTAACTCATAAATAGCCTGTGTTGTTGGTCGACCATTTTCAAATCTCCATATTATACGGTCTTCCCCTCCAAAAATAGTGGGTAATACATGTGTGATCTCCAAGCACTCAAGATCCGTGATAAGGGGCCACTGCCATACTCCTTCATGAATCATCGTGCTAAGTCTGGATGACTCATCTAGTCCAAGTAGCCTCGGTCCTCGTGGGAAGGAGTCACAAAGAGGGC
>NW_011628950.1:0-1272 GCF_000512975.1 Sesamum indicum
TTCATTCAATTACCATGTATGCTATTTTAATACCACTTTGCACACATATGGTGTATAAATATGTGAATTAAATAGAATTATTCCTCTTATCTCTGTTTTCCGATTTCTCTTAAAAATAATTGTTTTTTGGCTCTTGTTTCTAGTTTTTACATTCTGAATCCTAGTTGTCGAATTACAAAGGATAAATGGGAAGAACTCATTTAAGGCTCTTTTGGTTCACAAAAAATTGGGCAGGAGAAAGAGGATGTGGGGGTGCATTTTTAGTGTTACTTGAAAATAGTTCTATTTTCAAGGAAATACGCAAGTCACTAGGATTAGATAACAAATTAATGTAATTGTGCAGCTCTAGCTTAAGTAAGAATTAACGTAGATTACGTGTTGAACCTCATGCATCGATTGTGCAACTCAGATTCCATATTTCCAACTTTTTAGCGTAAATGAATTGCAGACTTCAATATGTTTAAAAGGATTATTCTGCATAATTGATTTCTGTTGCTGCTGAAATTCATTCTACAGAACTAGTGCACAAAAAATGTGCAGCAGAATCAAGTGAAATGCTGCAGTTTTCCTGTTTCGTTTGCCCCATACAATTTCTGCTACAGCAACGATTTTTTATAAGTGATAGGTTGTCTTACACTGACCTCTCTACTTTTCTCGTATTTTTTCAACAGATTTCTGAAGATGCCTTGGAGACAAGCACAAGAGAACTAGGAAGCAATATCGACGAAAGAAGAAAAAAGAAACGAAGAAAAAAAAGAATATCTGCGAAGCAATTCTTTCGTCGATATTGCTTCCTAGTTCTCTTGTGCTTGTCTCCAAGGCATCTTCAGAAATCTGTTGAAAAAATACGAGAAAAATAGAGAGGTCAGTGTAAGACAACCTATCACTTATAAAAAATCGTTGCTGTAGCAGAAATTGTATGGGGCAAACGAAACAGGAAAACTGCAGCATTTCACTTGATTCTGCTGCACATTTTTTGTGCACTAATTCTGTAGAATGAATTTCAGCAGCAACAGAAATCAGTTATGCAAAATAATCCATTTAAACATATTGAAGTCTGCAATTCATTTACGCTAAAAAGTTGGAAATATGGAATCTGAGTTGCATAATCGATGCATGAGGTTCAACACGTAATCTACGTTAATTTTTACTTAAGCTAGAGCTGCACAATTACATTAATTTGTTATCTAATTCTAGTGATTTGCGTATTTCCTTGAAAACAGAACTATTTTCAAGTAACACTAAAAACGCACCCCCACATCCTCTTTCTCC
>NW_011628951.1:0-1264 GCF_000512975.1 Sesamum indicum
AACATAAAAGGGAAACAAACTTGTTTTTATAAAACCTTTCAAAATAGCAAATTTTAAACGTTCTCAGAGTTTCACGAAACTTCGCCCAAACATAGGTCTAGACGCAAGCATTGGTTTGCTATATATTTGCTAAGCGTCATAATAACTACAAATTACTATAAAATGGAAACAAACTTATTTTAATAAAACCGTGCCAAACAGCTAAATTTTGAACTTTCTCAGAACTCCACTAAACTTGACCCAAACGTAGGTCTAGTCCCATGCATTTGTGAGGTACATTGACTAAGCGTAATAATAACTACAATTTAGTAGATAAAGAGAATAAACTTGTTTAAATAAAATCGTGTGAAACACATAAATTTTTATCGTTTTCAGAATTCCACGAAATTTGACCATAACGTAAATCTAGAACCATATATTTGTGTGGTAAATTTGCTAAGCGTAATAATAACTACAAGTTAGAATAAAAGAGAAATAAATTGGTTTTAATATAACCGTGCAAAACAACTAAATTTTGAACGTTCTCAGAATTCAATTAAACTTAACGCAAACGTAGGTCTAGACGCATTTTTGTGTGGTAATTTGTTAAGAGTAATAATAACAACAACTTAGTGTAAAAGGGAAACAAACTCACTTTAATAAACCGTGCAAAACATATAAATTTCGAATGTTGTCAGAATTTAATGAAACTTGACCCAAACGTAGGTCTAGACGCATGCATATCTGTGGTAAACTTGGTAAGCGTAACAATAACTACAAGTTAATACAAAAGCGAAACAAACTTGCTTTAATAAACCCGGTTAAACAGCAAAATTTTTATCGTTCTCAGACTTTCACTAAACTTGACCCAAACGTAGGTCTAGACGCATGCATTTGTGAGGTAAATTTACTAAGCATAATAATAACCATAAGTTCATATAAAATGAAAACAAACTTGCTTTAATAAAACCATGCAAAACAACTAAATTTTGAACTTTTTCAGAATTCCACAAAACTTGACCCAAACGTAGGTCTCGACACTTGCATTTCTATGGTAAATTTTCTATGCGTGATAATAGCTACAAGTTAGTATAAAAGGAAAACAAACTTATTTTAATAAAACCATGCTAAACAGCTAAATACTGATCATTTTCCGAATTCCACGAAACATGACCCAAACGTAGGTATGGACCCATGCATTTGTGTGGTAAATGTGCTAAGCGTAATAATAACTAAAAATTAGTAGAAAAGGGAAATAAACTTGCTTTAATAAATCGTGCCAAAC
>NW_011628952.1:0-1260 GCF_000512975.1 Sesamum indicum
TGTCTAACACTATTATTAGTTAAATCTAATTTAACTAATAATTCTCGATCAACCCTTGTTCAAGAAAGCCCATCACCATGGGTGGCTGTTTAGCAACGGTTTATGGCACTAAAAACTAGGTGAATATTCGTGTAAACTTTTAGGCTCTCGAGTCCATACAGGTACGGTCCTTCCGTCTATCATCTGTCGGCCTTAGCCTAGGGCACGAAATTAGGTATTGGTTCCCATCCTAGACTAGGCGTCTATACATTATACTTGAGATAGCGTTACGCCAAATTGATCGACATAGGAAACTCTTGTCCTATTCGATCAATGACTGTGGCCACAGGTTTATAGAGCGTAAACGCATCTCCAAGTGCATAGGAGATACCTCTATCACGTTTTGACAGGGGACGGATCCTCTTGTTGGAACTCACTGTCTCGCTATATGCTTTGACTATATTGGATAGGGCTTATGATGACCATGTTTGGGACACGATCACCTCTTGTACAAATTCAAGATACAGTTATCGCATGCATGTGCTGCTGCGATTCCTCAAGTACAAGGACTACTTCCGGACTATCAGAATCGGGATTTGAGTCATATCGATCAAGCTTCCAAGGCTTTCATATGAGATCCCCGCGAGTCAGTTCAGTTAATTCAACACTTAGCAATCGACCTATTAAGATTGTATAGACATCCCACGTCTATCGCTGATGAAATATGACACTGATCAAATAAATGCAAGTCTCCATAGGACACTCGATGCCCATTTTTGAGGTTCTCGAATTGGAACATTTCAGACCCAACCCTAGACAGTTGGTGTCATGACCGCCATCAAATTCGCAGTCCAACTGTTGCACGCTTGCTAAAGTGGTCTTTGGGCTTTTTTATGATGTTTGAAAGAAATGCAAATAAATGTGTAATGAGCACAACAAATGAAATGCCAATAGCGAATACTAATTTTATTCACTGAATAATATTACATAAATTGAGTTACTGTCAGAACAGATTACAAGTATGCCAATCTAATTGGCATTCAGGTCACCTATTTAAACAAATTTGGTCCTTATACACTGTATCATCGTGTCTATACTATATATAACTGAGGAGCACCTTCTTGGTGTCTCCAATTTATTTATAAATTCAACTTTTTATTTTTTTAAATTAAATAATTATTTTTAACTTTCCCACTCATTATGATTTTTTATTACTACCTTTTGGTAGTTTTTTTTCCTTATTCATTTTTATCTTATATATATAAATATATCATCTTATAT
>NW_011628953.1:0-1259 GCF_000512975.1 Sesamum indicum
CAACATATCATCCCTGGAAAGCCATGCGATTTAAAATCATACCGTCTAATATGATTTAATGGTACATATTTATATATATTTAAATTTGGTATGAACCGCGTGCTCGAATGTACGATAGTGTATATTTCGATTTGAATTTATGAGATGACTCATTTTCTGTAACTGCTTTTGTAAGAGTTGGTATAATTTATCATTGTAATGGCATCTGTAACAGACTTCGTAACGACCGATCAAAATTAAAATTCGCACCTGTTCTTTTATTTTGATTTCAAAAAATTTTAGTTTGTAATGAATTTTGTAATGGCTTTTTGAAATTTGGTCGTTACATCATTTTACTTCCCGCCTGTTGACAAAAGTTGATCGCCTTATTTTATAATGGCCTTTGTAACGATTTTTTTAATAAATTGATCGTTCCAAATAATAAGTATTTAAAAAAGTTAAAAAAAATTATAATTTTTTTTTATTTTACAACATTGCAATAGAAAATATTTCCATTAAAAAAATATACATTATGTAGCCTCGTATCCATCATCGTCAGTCTTGTAGTCCTCGAAGTTGTCTTTATCATCCTCTTCATCTTCATTATCAGTTTTACCAGCTTCAATCCGTAAAGTACCTACAACCTGCTGGTGTGCAATTGAAAGATCAACCATAATTTGTAAACCAGTGGGATCACATAGATCGTACGACTGACTGTCCGTAGCAACTTCAGGGATTAGTACGACTCTCTATGGCTGATATGCAATCTCAGACCATTTGGACTCATCAACAACTTTCTGAGCCTTTGTTATGCAGACAACCATCAGATCCACTTTGTCGCTCTTCATACTTTTTTTTTTTAAAAAAGAAACCACCTAGAGGTGGGGGGAGCTTTTCGGAGTCCCCAGTCCTTCTATATTAAAATGCACAAAATAGTTACAGTGGGGAGAGCTACCTCCATAGAATTTCTAGTAAAGCCATAAACAAGGAGTACTACTCCCTTACAAATAGAGCAACAATAAATAAGGGGTACTACTCCCTTACAACAAAAGACCCGAACAAGTGTCCTAGAAAAATTATGGCTAGTCACAATGGTTTTTGTTATCCCACCATGTCGTGGATCGCACAACACCTGCAAATAAATCTGTACAAAAAGACCAAGCCAGAGTGTGTGTAATGTTCCAAAAGGATTAATAATAAACATTAGTGTTAACGTGGCGATCATGTTTGTATGGCTGGTAGCCTTTGAAACTGTGAAAAGGGTTCATAAGACCTTTGTC
>NW_011628954.1:0-1258 GCF_000512975.1 Sesamum indicum
TTGTTAGGAGGACCGAATAATCCAAAACTATGAAAAATTGTCATTTTCGCTCTAGGTCCTTCGCTAAATTACCTTTTTCGTCTCATAAAAAAGGAATTTTTTTAATTCCGTGATTTACGCAATTTTCGTTTTAATCCCATTTCTTATAAAAAAAATTTCAATTTAATCCCCAAACCCCATTAATCCCATTTCTTATAAAAAAAATTTCAATTTAATCCCCAAACCCCATTTTCTGTTGAATTTTAACGAAAGTCTGGATATTCTATTGGTGCAACTAGAATTTACGATTTCGTCTTTTTTTGGAAAAAAAAATGGAGACAAAAAAACAAACAACCACCCTCTATAAATTGAGGGGGAAAAAAAAGCCCGCAAAAAATGGAGCAAAAAATAAATGGAAAAACTATACAAGGTCCCCATGTGATATTGAAAATATTCAAAAAAATTCTCTGTAAAAAATAAAGTATCAATTACACCTTCTATTATATGAAAAAAATTTCAAAAAACTCACTGAGGCCAGAGTTAGTGGTAAACGGATGTTAACTGCAATTATAGGTTTGGAAAGTCTATCTTTTTGATAATTTTGCACTTCTCTCCAATCTATTATATAATATTATATATAACAACCAGGATCATCAGTGTTATAAACATTGGCACAAACTTTTATAAACCAGGAATGTTTGTGCTTATCATTTTCATAGTCTAATACTTTCATAAAGGCATCACAATAATCCCAGTAATTATATTTTACTGCTGATTTATTGATCAAAATTTCTTTATCTTTCATAGGAGAAATTCCCCAATCTTCCAAAGGTATAACCTTTTTGATAATCATTTTGCTGAAATTATAAATTTCTTTATTTGTGCTCGTAAAATGTGATATTTCACATGAGCCATTTTGAACAAGTATTTGTTCATAAAAATATCTGGACTTATAAGTCCTTGCTGGTAAGGATGAATTATCCAAATACCTTTGCATTAAAACCCATGGTTCCATTTTAATCTTTTTCTTCCAAAAGAAATATAATTTCTTTATGTTGGGTTTTTGAAAATCCAATATTATTGGATTCAGATTCTTCATCACCAATTATTTTGGCATACGAGGGACTATCATTCCCTTCAGTTTGGAGTACTGTATTTGGATATAAATTTTATGAAAGGTTGCCGGTTATTCATTATCTTGTAAAATGATCCTATCCCTGCCTGATGATCCTGGTTGTAATGGTATCAGAGCCATGGTAGTAGTAATTAATATGTTATG
>NW_011628955.1:0-1254 GCF_000512975.1 Sesamum indicum
TTAATACAACCGTGCAAAACAGCTAAATTTTGAATATGTTTAGAATTCGACGAAACTTGACCTAAATGTTGGTCTAAACTCAAGAATTTATGTGATAAATTTGATAAGCGTAATAATAACTCCAAGTTTGTATAAAAGGGAAACAAACTTTGCTTTAATAAAACCGTGCAAATCAACTAAATTTTGAACGTTCTCAGAATCCGACGAAACTTGATCCAAACGTTGGTCTAGGCCCAAGAATTTCTGTGCCAAATTTTCTAAGGGTAATAACTACAAGTTTGTGTAAAATGCAATCAAACTTGATTTAACAAAACCGTAGAAAACATCTAAATTTTAAACGTTCACAGAATTCGACGAAACTTGATCCAAACGTTAGTCTAGACCCAAGAATTTGTGTGGAAGAATTTGCTAAATGTAAAAATAACTACAAGTTTGTATAAAAGAGAAACAAACATTGCTTTAATAAAACTGTGCAAAACAGCTAAATTTTGAATGTTCTCAGAATTCAACGAAACTTGATCCAAACTTTGATCTAGACCCAAGAATTTGTGTGGTAAATTTGATAAGTGTAATAATAACTCCAGGTTTGTATAAAAGGGAAACAAACTTTGCTCTAATAAAATCGTGCAAAACAGCTAAATTTTAAATGTTCTCAAAATTCGACAAAACCTGAACAAAACGTTGGTCTAGACCCAAGAATTTTTGTCCCAAATTTGCCAAGCATAATAATAACTACAAGTTTATATAAAAGAAAAACAAACATGCTTTAACAAAACCGTGCAAAAGAGTTAAATTTTGAACGTTCTAAGAATTCGACGAAACTTAACCCAAACGTTGGTCAAAGGGAAAGCGAACTTACTTTGCGAAAAAAGTGCAAAACAGCTAAATTTTGAACGTTGTCAGAATTCGGCAAAACTTGACCAAAATGTTGGTCTAGACCCAAGAATTTGTGTGGTAAATTTGCTAAGCGTAATAATAACAACAAGTTTGTATAAAAGGGAAACGAACTTGCTTTAATAAAATAATGCCAGACAGCGAAATTTTTAACGTTCTTAAAATCCGACGAAACTTGACCCAAACGTTGGTCTACGCCCAAGAATTTGTGTCCCAAATTTGCAAAGTTTAATAATAACTACAAGTTTGTATAAAAGGGATTCAAACTTGCTTTAACAAAACCGTGCAGAATAGCTAAATTTGAACGTTCTCAGAATTCGACGGAACTTGACCCAAACGTTGGTCTAGACCCCAGAATTT
>NW_011628956.1:0-1251 GCF_000512975.1 Sesamum indicum
TCCAAATGAGCACTTGCTCTATCTAGCCTGTTACATCCTACAGCTTTAGACTCGCTAAGTAGATGTTTAATATTAAAACAGGTACAAACCTTCCCACTATCAAAAATGATCTTCACACACTCGTCTAGCTTCAACCACATTGCCCCAAAGCGCTACACCTTAGAGCAGTTTTCGTGAAAATTGCTGATTTAGAGTCATACTTATAATTAAAGGAGCATGGTCACACAATAGAATCAGGATAACGTCTACTTTTGCATTTGATCAGGTAGACCACCTCGAGTTTGCACATGTAGCATCCAAATGAGCCATGACATTGTTGGAATAAATGACAAAAAGCCAATTAGATTGGTTATTAATCATTCTCCAATCTTTAACGAATAATATTAGATTAATGAATACGGTAAGAGTTCATCAAGTTGGCAGTGTGTTTTATTTTGTTTACCACTGGTATTGAACGGGGTTTTCAACATCACAACCAAATGCCCACAGATCAAAAGGTGAATAGATTTGGCAGCTATTAAACCAACTCATGAGGGTCTCGGCCTGATGCGTTCCAAGTCGAGAACATGGAAATAGGGCATCAAAGGTCCTATAGAGTCTTGCACTAAGTATTGGAACCGTGTTTTGTCGGCAGGAGACGTAGGTCTTCGACTGACTGAACTGACTTGCATGAGTCATCATATAGAAACTATTAAGGCTTGATCAGTATGACTTGGATTTTTTGATTCGGATAGTATGAGATTAGTCCTCGAACTTGAGTAATCATGCTAGTGACGTGCATATGAAGACTGTATCTTGGATATGGCGAGCGGTGATTGTGTCATGAGGCATGATCGTCATAAGCCTTATCCAGTGCATTTTGAGTATGTAGCAAGGACGGTGGATTCCAACAGAGGATCTATCCCCTGTCAGTATATGTCAGTGAGTTCTCCTATACGCTCTAAGAGAGTTTAGACTGTAAAACGAGTATTAAGCATTGTTGCCTAGTCAAGGATGGGAACCGACACCCAATTCCATGCCCAATTCTAATATCAAGAGATGGTTGACAGTAGGACCGTACTTGTACAAATTCGGAGCCTACATGTTCACATTGTTATTCACCTAGTTTCTAGTACCATGGACCATTGTTACACGAGCACCTATGGTAACGAGCTATTTCTGATTATGGGATAATTCAAAGTAATTAATTAAATTAGATTTAATTAATTTTGTTGGTCGCACATGCCCAACTCTAGCTGAGAGTGAACTTAA
>NW_011628957.1:0-1251 GCF_000512975.1 Sesamum indicum
GACTTAATTTAAATTTTTCAACAATACTTTTAATTTATTAAAATTGAGGATATTTATTCTATATTATATTTTTATTTTTCTAAGTTTGGATTAGTATTTACGTGTTACTCATACGCTATTCATTTTAAATTTTATTGTGCCCTCTAGTATATTATGATGAAAATCAAAAGTACGTGAATTAAAGTACAATCTCAAAATAAATTTTTACTTTTCATATTAAAAAAAAAATCAAGGAAAAACCGTATTTTTGGTCCATGTGTTAGAGACTTTTTCAATATAGTCTCATTTGTTATGATCTTCTGAGAAAATTGCATCTCATAAATCGAAAAATTTCTCAATGTTAGTTCTCACGTACATTTGAGGGTTTTTCTACTTTTTTTTTTCCGGCCAAAATTTTAAATTTACCCGGAACTTGCCAACGTGTAAATTAGTTGGTCCAATTTTCGGCCAATTAACCACGTGTCATGCGACATGGGAGAGTACGTGGCTTGTATGCTGACTGGGCAAACCCTTCTCTCTACAAAACTAAATTCATTTAAAAAATCTAAAAAAATTAAAAAAAAATTGATTAGGAAAAAAAATGAGTTTATTACCTTGTAATCTTGACAGGAATGGAACCTCTTTCCTGGATTTTGATTATTCCAAGAGGTCCGAACATTGTTTTCTTTCTAAAAAGTGGCCCTTCCATGGAAGAAGACATTGGAGCCGAGAGATAAGGGAGAAAAATGGGTTCGTGCAAAGTTTGGAGAGAGGAAAATATATTTTGTTGGTTAGAAAAAGTATTTTTTAGGGAAAAGTCACCTTTCCTCCCTCCAAAAGATGGTCAACTTGTCTTCCACCTCATGATTTTAGCCACATAGGATTATAAATCAACAAAAACGCATCTAGGTGTCCAGCCATGTCACTTTTTCAACGCAAATTATAAATCTAATCCATCGGAGGACTAAATGTAATCAATTGTACAAGTTACTGGAGTTAATAAAAAATGGGCATACTTATAGGAATAAAACTAAAATTGGGCATACTTAAAGAACTAAAAAAATATTTTTTCCAGTAATAACATCTTCATCGTCCTCATTGTCGAGTATTTTGGGATGATTTTATAATTGATTGATGTTGAACAAGTACTTAACAATAAATGAATAAAATAAAATAATATTTTGTTAATGGTCAAACTTTTGCGCATTGTAATTTGGGGAAATGAAGACAAACTAATAAGTGAAGAAAAGTTTTAAAAAAAATAAATATCTA
>NW_011628958.1:0-203 GCF_000512975.1 Sesamum indicum
GCAGCGATGATGTCAGCCCTAGAAGCAGCGATGATGTCAGCCCTAGCTGCAGCAATGATGTCAGCCCTAGCAGCAGCGATGATGTCAGCCCTGGCATCAGTGATGATGTCAGCCCTAGCAGCAGCAATGATGTCAGCCCTACTAGGGCTGATGTCAGCATTATGTTCCAAGCAAGCCTCCATGTCACTCACCTTCCCCGCCAC
>NW_011628958.1:326-892 GCF_000512975.1 Sesamum indicum
GGTTCTCGATGCTGCTGTGCAAAGCCGCCGGCGAAGGCAGGTTCGCGTTGCTGCTGTGCAAAACCTCCGGCGAGGTCTGATTCGCGTCACTCAAGGCCGCCGCCGAGAAATGGTTTGGGTTGTTGCTGTGCAAAGCCGCCGGCGGAGGAGGAGGAGGTGTGATTATTCTCCCACGCACAGCCGGTCGACGCTGAAATGTCGCTGCCATTCCGGTTCCAAGACTCGTCGTCGCCTGTGTTGTGCGTCTCCGGCATACCTGTTTCAGCTCGCGAGCAAACGGGTGTTCGTCCAAGCTTTCCGCCGGCAGCCGCGACTTCTCAATCCCAAATCGAGCCTCCCATCTTCGTTTCAGTTCGTTCAAAGCCTCCATGGCCTGTGAGTCGCCGTGGTCGAGTACCTTGTGTGCGAGAGTGAGGAACTCGTCCAAGTTGAGGTCGCGTGGAGACGAAGACGAAGACCCATTTCCGCCATTGTTGACGGCGCGAGACCTCAGTTCCAGATCCGGCTGTTCACCGCCCATTTCTTCTCCATTTCTCGTCACCGACGTTCCTTCCACCTCCACAGGC
>NW_011628958.1:942-1246 GCF_000512975.1 Sesamum indicum
TCTTCTTCGCGCAGCAACATTTCATCTTCCTCCCCTCCATCTCCGGCCACCGGACGGCTGTCGTCGTCCTCGCCACCAAAGTCGTCGCCGGCCGGCGCTTCTCCACCATCGCCGGTCGGAGTTTTCATGGGGAAGACAATAGTGTGTGTTATTGGTGGTGTAGTAGTGTGTGTAGTAGGGAGAGAATTTTTTTAGTGAGAGAATTTTTGCATTTTTTCCCTTTTCTACTAATTTTACGCTTAGCAAATTTACTGCCCAAATTTATGGGTCTAGACCTACTTTTAGGTTAAGTTTCGTGGAATTC
>NW_011628959.1:0-1245 GCF_000512975.1 Sesamum indicum
TTCTGGCGCTTTCCCTATAGCCAGAAATGCTGGAAGTACACTGGTGCAAGAAATTCTCTGGCAATCTCTTCTTATCAATCATCTTCTATTTTACCTAATACGAACATAGTACAAGTATGGGAAAATAACATTTTACTTCCCATAAAATGAAGCTGTCCACTTTTGGTCCCATTGGTTATGGGACTATCACTTTTGGTTACTAACTTTCAAAATTTAGCACTTTTAGTCTCATGACACATTTTTATTAGATAATTAACAAAAAAAACTACGTGATAGTTCAGTGCATGTGAACAAAAGTGCTGTATTTTTAAATTCAGAATAAAGTGAGAGTCATGTAACCAAGGGACCAAAAGTGTAAAGGCCCAACGACCACGTGTTTTCGTTAAAATATCTAATAGAAAGGTGTAATGAGACCAAAAGTGTTACTTTTCATAAGTTACAGGGACAAAAGTGAGAATTCCATAACCAGTGGGACAAAAAGTAGAAAGACCTAAATTACGATACGAAAAATATTATTTTCCCAACATAGTACAACTTTAATTACATTATGGATATTTAAGGAATAGTAGAATGTTAAATGGTTAAAATTACTAACTTACTGGACGAAACATGCTATTTTCCCGACACAGTACAAGTAACAACAAGAATAACCACAACAACAACTATGTAAAAGAAATGTCAATATAATTTACCTTTAAAATCATGTACATATTAGCTTCTGCTTTTTTTTTTTCTTATTTAGTTCTTTCTCTTTTTGCTCCCTCTTCAACCTCTCCTACACGAGCAAAAAATTTTACTAATGCGAAATATATAGAAAAAGGATAACAGGGTGTTTGGCTAAGCTTATAAGCACATGATCGAAACATTTTATAAGATGTTTAGAACACTATAAGCTCTTGAGAACCATTTAGTAATTCTTTTTTTTTTTTCTTGAAGAGCTCATGAGATCCTAAGTAAGATGTTTTGGATCTTATAAGCCCTTTAAGAAAAGGTTAAGTTCACCTATCTTGTTTTTAAAGTATCTTATAAGTTCTTCAAATAATATCCAAAAAATAAAAACACACTCATAATTTTGTTAATATTTCAGTTTTAACCTTCATATGATTTACATCCGGCCAAAACAAAATTATCTATTTGTATAATTTTAAATTCTAAGAGTTTGATGAATTTTTGTGTTACTATTACAATATAAAAAGCTTAGGGTAAATTATATTTTACTATTCGAACTACGCCCATTTTTACGCT
>NW_011628960.1:0-1244 GCF_000512975.1 Sesamum indicum
TTTGTTTTATCTTCTAATTAATAATATATTTATTCATAGGTTATATTACTTAAACATCAAAATATCAAAAATATGTATTCAATTTTAAAAATTATAATATTTAATATAAATTATTTAGTATGTCTTTTCTCCTTTTGATTTTTTTGCCGCCTCACCTCCATCTCGTTGTTGGCCGTCACATGTCGCCGCCAGCCTGGGCGACGGTGTTCGCCATCGTCTATCTGCTTGGATCCGGGCAATGACAGTGGGTCAATAAGTGAGTGACGTCGCCTAGGATAAAACTTTAAAAGAAAATTATCACGTCTATTTATATAAAAAATTATCATTAAATATCATAATCCAAGTATTATTTCATGTACTTTGGTAAAAAGACTTTCACGACAGATTCTTCTCCAAACACATTTTCATTGTTCATATCTTTTCACAGTAAAATTCTTTTACAATAATATAAATTGAAACAATATTTTCATACATCATACAAAATCCAATACAAAATAAAAACTAATTTAAAATACTAAACTATAAAAATTGAGAATGAAAACTAAACAAACAAGGTTGTGTGACAAATGAATTCAGATGTTTTATTGTAAGTATTCTTCTTTTTTTTTTTTACGTAAACATGAAACATCATTAAAAATAAATTATTATTAGCTACAATTTTAATGACTATAATTAAAAACTACAGTAAATAATTATTATTAACCACAGTTAGATGCAATTGATGCAAAAATTAGCTTTTTCATTATTAAAAAATTATTTGCTATAGGTAAAAGCTATAATAAAAATATTTATTATGGTTTTTAGCCATGAAAAGAATTTTAGTCACCCTCGCAAAAACTACAGCCAACAACCGTTGCATGGCTGTGATCAATATGACTATTTATATCATGGTTAAACGTTAGTTTCGGGATATCTAGAGTGTTGATCATGGACAATGAAACTCAATTTCAAGGCAAGAAAATAATGGAATAGTGCAAGGAATTGAAAATCCAACACAAATTCACGGCAAAAGAAAATCCGCAGACGAATTGGCAAACAGAGGTCATGAATAGAATTTTGTTGCAACACCTTAAAACAACTTAGAAGGTGCGAATAGTTACATGGGTGTTATAAGCATATAGGACTACGCCAAGGACTGCGACTGGAGAAACGCCATTTTGCCTAGTTTGATAGTTGCATAAATTGGAGAAGAAATGGTGAGGGTCGCGTAATATGAACTTGAAGGCAATCGTCAAGCAATACAT
>NW_011628961.1:0-1243 GCF_000512975.1 Sesamum indicum
TTCTCAAAATTCGAGGAAACTTGACCTAAATGTTGGACTAGACCCAAGAATTTGTGTGGTAAATTTGCTGAGCGTAATAAAATCTAAAAGTTTGTATAAAAGGAAAACAAACTTGATCTAATAAAACCGTGCAAATCAGCTAAATTTCGAACGTTTACAGAATTCGACGAAACTTGACCCAAACGTTGGTCTAGACCCAAGAAATTGTATGGTAAATTTGCTAAACGAAATAATAACTACAAGTTTGTATAAAAGGAAAACAGACTTGTCCTAATAACACCGTGCAAATGAGATAAATTTTGAACGTTCTCAGACTTCAACGAAACTTGACACAAACGTTGGTCTCGACCCAAGAATTTGCTTGGTAAATTTGCTGAGCATAATAGTAACTACTAGTTTGTATAAAAAGGAAGCAAACTTGATCTAATAAAATCTTGCAAAACAGCTAAATTTTGAACATTCTCAGAATTCGAGGAAACATGACCTAAGCGTTGCACTAGACCCAAGAATCTGTGTGGTAAATTTGTTGAGCGTAATAATAACTATAAGTTTGTATAACGGGGAAACAAGAAACAACTAATAAAACCGTGCAAAACAGCGAAATTTTGAACATTCTCAGAATTTGAGGAAACTTGACCTTAACCTTGGACTAGACCTAAGAATTTGTGTGGTAAATTTGCTAAGCGTAATAATAACTATAAGTTTGTATAAACAGAAAACAGACTTGCTATAATAAAATGTGCAAAACATCTAAATTTTGAACGTTCTTAGAATTCGACGAAACTTGACCCAAACGTTGGTCTTGACCTAAGAATTTGCTTGGTAAATTTGCTGAGCGTAATAATAACTACAAGTTTGTATAATAGGGAAGCAAACTTGCTCTATTAAAACCGTGCAAAACAGCTAAATTTAACATTCTCAAAATTCGAGGAAACTTGACCTAAATGTTGGACTAGACCCAAGAATTTGTGTGGTAAATTTGCTGAGCGTAATAATATCTACAAGTTTGTATAAAAGAAAAAAAAACTTGCTCTAATAAAACCGTGCAAAACAGCTAAATTTTGAACGTTCTCAGAATTTGACGAAATTTGACCCAAACGTTGGTTTAGACCCAAGAATTTGCTTGGTAAAATTTGCTGAGCGTAATAATAAGTACAAGTTTGTATAAAAGCAAAGCAAACTTGCTCTAATAAAACCTTGCAAAACAGCTAAATTATGAACATTCTCAGAATTCGAGGAACCT
>NW_011628962.1:0-1243 GCF_000512975.1 Sesamum indicum
GTTCAATAGAGCAGTAATAGTTAAGCTCTTCTTGATGCCCACAGGCAGGCTTCTCCCAAAGCATCGAATAGGGACCAACAAGCAATGCAACTTTAAACTCAATAAAATTACAAAGCATTACTGCAATATTTCAACTAACAGGACCGATTACATGTCAGAATCACACATATCATACTCAGTAAGTATCAGAATTGTTACAACCAAAATAATAAAGCAATTACAATGATACATTACATCAAACTGAAAAACAGCAAATGCACCAAACTATGCATTGTCTACTAAGCTAAAGTGGTTTTCATCAAGAAGCTCATCAATCACCAGATTAAAGATTGAATAGCGCACACTGAGCAGCAGTTTAGAGGAACCCTAAAAGCACATGACATATCACCCATTGTAGAAGCTAGTCCTATTCATGAGCAAAAGCACCATTCTCCCTCTTCCATTTACCCAAAAATCACGGTGATGCCACAGAAACTACCATGTGATTCAAGGGTGAAAATTATAGAGACCGCTATTAGCAGGAAGGAAATCAAAATGGCTAAACATACCAAAGTGAGGGTTCAAAACTACAATATTTTGTAATGGTCGTTGTCAACCAATTCAAGAATTGGTTAGCATATCATAACCACCCAAGGCAGTTATCAGATTTTATCAATCCTCCACTCATTTTTCCTAACTATAATATCCCCTCTAGTAAATTAAATCAATCCAAGACCACTCTTGCTAACGAGATTTATTAAAAGAAAAAAAAAGAGGGCAATGCACTCTCTCCGGTCCTGTTATTGCTCTTATTTCAATAAA
The DNA here is from genome assembly GCF_000512975.1 of Sesamum indicum. Taxonomy (NCBI): domain Eukaryota; kingdom Viridiplantae; phylum Streptophyta; class Magnoliopsida; order Lamiales; family Pedaliaceae; genus Sesamum; species Sesamum indicum. Next base: position 802 of record NW_011628962.1, read on the forward strand.
TATTATTTCATATCAGGTAAATAAAAATGAGAATACACATCTATGCAATCACACAAAAATATTACAAAGGACAAAAATACACCACAAAGACACACAATACCAGTAATTAGCATAAAATATTATGAAACTATGGTGACATCCTGCACGAGAAAAAAGATTGTGTAGATAAAAATGAAGACTTAGAAATTGAAGGAGAATGACAAATGTAACAAGATGCAGATGGCATTCGTTGGCGCTGAAGACAAAAACAACACCTCATTTCTTCTATATTCAGAATGAAAGTAAACATGTTCTATCATGATATACACACACACACCCCATCCCAAACACACACACACACCCACACACTCCACATGCATACACACACACACACACACACACACACACACATCCCACACACACACACACACACCACACACACACACCCCATGTGACGCCCCAA
>NW_011628963.1:0-1241 GCF_000512975.1 Sesamum indicum
CACTTTTCCTCCTCCAACCAGCGAATTAGTTGGAACCGGATCCGGACAGTTTGACGTCGTTTCTGTAATCTATATTCATCTGACCGATGGCAGGACATTCCTCATAGCCGGTCGTAAGATCCTTGGCAAAAACGGCGTGGTTGTTGCCCCTTGGATGGTGCGAAGCATCGCATCGTTGCTTCGTCCCCAAATCGTTCTGTCCATTTGTTTTTCAAGTCACTCACCGCTTTCAAGACTTGTTTATCACCATCATCAATAACTGTATGTGCAAGTTTTAAAAATTCAGGCATGTTAAAGGATATCGAACCGTGTTTGCCATGAATTGGTGTTGTAAATTTGTTAAGCGTAATAATAACACAAGTTAGTATAAAAGGGAAACAAACTTGTTTTAATAAAACCGTGGAAAAAAGCTAAATTTTGAGTGTTCTCAGAATTCGACGAAACTTGACCCAAACGTAGGTCTAGACCCAAGAATTTGTGTGTTAAATTTTCTAAGTGAAATAATAACTACAAGTTAGTATAAAAGGGAAACAAACTTGCTTTAATAAAACCGTGCAAAACAGTTAAATTTTGAATATTCTCATAATTCGACGAAACTAGACCCAAACGTTGGTCTAGACCAAACCATTTGTGTTGTACATTTGCTAAGGGTAAAAGTAACTATAAGTTAGTATAAAAGGAAAACAAACTTGCTTTAATAAAACCGTGCAGAACAGCTAAATTTTGAACGTTTGCAATGTCAGTATGGCCGGACTTAAAGGAGGTCACTGGTACAAATAATGGTTTCTTTTTCTTACAATTCAAATCAGGCGCTGCTATGGAAGATGTCATTGAAGGAGGGCTGTGGTTATTTCAGGGGCAGCCTATTGTTCTTCAAAAATGGGAACCAGGGATGGTATTAAGGAAACTACAGCATACTCAAGTTCCTATGTGGATCAAATTACGTCACCTTCCAGTCGAGTTATGGACAGATGAAGGCTTAGTACGGGTGGCCAGTGGAGTGGGTAAACCACTTTACCCGGATGCAATTACGAGAGCATGCACGAGACTGGACTTCGCTCGTGTATGCGTAATGTTGGATGTGACCTCAAACTTACCGAAACACATTATAACTATGACACCGGATGAGGATGGAGGAGAATCACCTTGTAAAGTCGATGTTGAGTACATATGGCTACCCCAGAAGTGCCAAAGATGTATGACAATGGGACACTCTGACAAAGAGTGTATTCTCAACAAAC
>NW_011628964.1:0-1236 GCF_000512975.1 Sesamum indicum
TGGCTAAATTTTGAATGTTCTCAGAATTCGACGAAACTTGACCAAAACGTTGGTCTAGACCAAAGAATTTTTTATGTTAAATTTGGTAAGCGTAATAATAACTATAAGTTTCTATAAAAGGAAAACAAACTTTCTTTAATAAAACAGTGCAAAATAGTAAAATTTTGAACATTCTTAAAATTCGACGAAACTTGACCCAAACGTTTGCCTAGAGACAAAAATTTCTATGGTGAATTTGCTAAGCGTAATAATAACTACAAATTTGTATAAAAGGAAAAAAAAACTTGCTTTAATAAAACTGCGCAAAACAGCTAAATTTTGAACGATTTCAGAATTCTACGAAACTTCAACCAAACAGTGGTCTGGACCCAAAAATTTGTGTGGTAAATTTTGCTAAGCGTAATAATAACTACAAGTTTGAATAAAAGGGAAACAAACTTGTTTTAATAAACCGTGCAAAATAGTTAAATTTTTAATATTCTCAGAATTAGACGAAAATTGACCCAAACGTTAGTCTAGACCCAAGAATTTGTGAGGTATATTTGCAAAGCGTAATAATCACAACAAGTTTGTATAAAAGGGAAACAAACTTGCTTTCATTAAACCGCAAAACAGCTAAATTTTGAACGTCCTCAGAATTCGACAAAACTTGACCCTAACTCTGGTCTACACACAAGAATTTTTGTGGAAAATTTGCTGAGCATAACAATAACTACTAGTTTGTATAAAAGGAAAACAAACTTGCTTTAATATAACTGCGCAAAACAGCTAAATTTTGAACGTTCTCAGAATTTGACGAAACTTGACCCTAACTCTGGTCTAGACTCAAGAATGTGTGTGTTAAATTTGTTAAGCGTAACAATAACTACAAGTTTGTATAAAAAGGAAACAAACTTGCTTTAATAAACCGCGCAAAAAAACTAAATTTCAAAGAATTCGATGAAACTTGACCCAAACGTTGGTCTAGACCCAAGAATTTGTGTGGTAAATTTGCTACGCGTAACAATAACTACAAGTCTGTATAAAATGGAAACAAACTTGATTTTGTAAAATCGTGCAAAATAGCTAAATTTTGAACATTCACAGAATTCGAAGTAACTTGACCCAAACGTTGGTCTAGATCCAAAAATTTGTGTGGTAAATATACTAAGCGTAACAATAACTGCAAATTTGTATAAAAGGGAAAGAAACTTGCTTTATTAAATCGCGCAAAACATCTAAATTGTGCATGTTATC
>NW_011628965.1:0-1232 GCF_000512975.1 Sesamum indicum
TGATAAAAGAAGCATAATCAGATAGCTGAGATTTTGAGCAGAAACAATGTTATAAAGAGCAGCGCATAGTAGCAATTTTGAACATTAAAGAAAAGGCTAAAGTATGACAAGAATCAATAATGAGTTAATATATGATTTCTTACCCTCTTTTGCATGTATTCAATTTCAGCAAATAGCAACTCATTCTGAGAGAGAGAAACAAGTCATGGTTCATAAGCACAGTTCGTCATCACCATTCAGCCTAATTAATCACGAGTATCCAGGCGTGTGCCGGTCGAATATATAATAATACTACAATTATATATATGAAATAATTATAGATATATCTATTAAAGTTGTGTATGAACCTTCTTGGACCTGATTCTGCTAATTCCTCGTTCGACCCTGCTCTCCAGATTCTTGAGATCCCTCAGTGTCAAAGCCCCCAATGATTCACCAAGCATGTTCCTGATTCAACATGTCATTACAGAAACATAGTACAAGATATATAATTAACATCCATGTTCAAACATTAGAGAACAACTAACTATGTACCTGTTTTGATTCTGCAGATTACTGATTTGAGCACGCAGTTTCGATGCTTCTTGCTGATAGTACTGAAACATTTTTGCCAAGGTTAAATTCTCTTCTTTGGAATCCATTTAATAACATCAATTTTCAAAATTGATCCCATCATGAATTCAGATCCTTCAAACATATATACTAGCAAGAAACCTTATATTCCAACACCTGAAAACCAAACCTTAAAACTTGGGTTTTGTTCTCTTTGGCAATTAATTAATGTAAGTACATGAAAATCTTAGGTACATTTTATCACTACTTAATCTAGGGTCATCGTTATTTATTTATTTTAATTTTTTTATGAAGTTAAACTTAAAGGCTGTTTGAGTGGGCTCAAATTTGTTATTACTTATAAGCTTTATAATCTTATTTTATCCAATCACTTAATACATTTATTTTTAAAATAAGATCTAATATCTTATGAGACATAGAAATTAGCTTATAATTTCTTTTAAACAACCTTAGCAAAATCTCCTCTTAGTTGGGCATTGTCTATTAATTAGGCTTCTTCTGCTATCATATATAGAAGATCCATGAGGTAATTAATACTGCTATAATATTGTATTCTTTTACGGGGTCAGAATTCTTGGACTCCAAGTTTTATAGATGATAATTATTGTACTAAACACAAAATTAAATCAATTGATCAGGAGTTCATCATCTTTTACTTG
>NW_011628966.1:0-1232 GCF_000512975.1 Sesamum indicum
CAAACTTTCTTTAATAAAATCTTGCAAAACAGCTAAATTTTGAACTTTCTCAGAATTCGACGAAACTTGATTCAAACGTTGGTCTAGACCCAAGAATTTGAGTGGTAAATTTACTAACTGTAATCATAATTACAAGTTTGTATAAAAGAGAAACGGACTTGCTTCAATAAAACCATGCAAAAAAGTTAAATTTTGAAAGTTCTTAGAATTCGACGAAACTTGACGCAAATGTTGGTCTAGGCCCAAGAATTTGTGTTGTAAATTTGCTAAGTGTATAATAACTACAAGTTTGTATAAAAGGGAAACAAACATTGCTTTTATAAACCGTGCAAAACAGCTAAATTTTGAACGTTCTCAGAATTCGACGAAACTTGACCCAAACGTTGGTTTTGACCCGAGAATTAGTGTGGCAAATTTGCAAAGCGTAATAATAACTACAAGTTTGTATAAAATGGAAACAAACTTGCTTTAATAAAACCGTGCAAAACTGCTAAATTTTGAACGTTTTCAGAATTCGACGAAATTTAACCCTAAAGTTAGTCTAGACACAAGAATTTGTGTGATAAATTTGCTAAGCATAATATTAACTACAAGTTTGTATTAAAGGAAAATAAACATGCTTTAATAAAACAGTGCAAAACAGCTAAATTTTGAACGTAGTCAGAATTCGATTAAACATGACCCAAACTTTGGTCTAGACAACAGAATTTGTGTGGTAAATTTGCTAAGCATAATAATAACTACTAGTTTGTATTAACGGAAAACAAACTTGTTTTAATAAAACCGTGCAAAACATGACCCTAACGTTGGTCTAGACACGTTAGTAAATTTTAACGTTCTCAAATTCGACGAACCCAAACGTTGGTCTAGACACAAGAATTTGTGTGGTTAATTTTCTAAGCGTAATAATAACTACAAGTTTGTATAAAAGGGAAACGAACTTGCTTCAACAAAACCATGCAAAACCGCTAAATTTTGAACTTTCTTAGAATTCGACGAAAGTTGATGCAAACGTTGGTCTAGAAACAAGAATTTGCGTGATAAATTTGCTAAGCATAATAATAACTATAAGTTTTTATTAAAGAAAAACAAACTTACTTTAATAAAACCGTGCAAACCAGCTAAATTTTGAACGTAGTCAGAATTCGATTAAACTTGACTCAAACGTTGGTCTAGACAACAGAATTTGTGTGGTGAATTTGCTAAGCATGATAATAACTACAAGTTTATAT
>NW_011628967.1:0-1231 GCF_000512975.1 Sesamum indicum
ATTTGTGTGGTTAATTTTCTAATCGAAATAATAACTACAAGTTTGTATAAAAGGGAAACAAACTTGCTTTAGAAAAACAGTGCAAAACAGCTAAATTTTGAACGTTGTCAGAATTCAATTAAACTTGACCCAAACGTTGGTCTAGACCATTGAATATGTGTGGTAAATTTGCTAAGCATAATAGTATCTACAAGTTTGTATTAAAGGGAAACAAACTTGGTTTAATAAAACTGTGCAGAACATGACCCAAACGTTGGTCTAGACACGTTAGTAAATTTCAACGTTCTCAAATTCGACGAACCCAAACGTTGGTCTAGACACAAGAATTTGTGTTGTTAATTTTCTAAGCGTAATAATAACTACAAGTTTGTATAAAAGGGAAACGAATTTGCTTCAACAAAACCATGCAAAACCGCTAAATTTTGAACTTTCTCAGAATTCGACGAAACTTGATGCAAACGTTGGTCTAGAAACAAGAATTTGCGTGATAAATTTGCTAAGCATAATAATAACTATAAGTTTTTATTAAAGAAAAACAAACTTGCTTTAATAAAACCGTGCAAACCAGCTAAATTTTGAACGTAGTCAGAATTCGATTAAACTTGACCCAAACGTTGGTCTAGACAACAGAATTTGTGTGGTGAATTTGCTAAGCATGATAATAACTACAAGTTTATATTAAAGGGAAACAAACTTGCTTTAATAAAACCGTGCAAAACAGCTAAATTTTGAACGTTCTCAAAATTCGACGAAACCTGACCCTAACGTTGGTCTAGACTCAAGAATTTGTGTTGTTAATTTTCTAAGCGTAATAATAACTACAAGTCTATATAAAAGGGAAACAAAGTTGCTTTAATAAAACAGTGCAAAACAACTAGATTTTGAACGTTGTCAAAATTCGATTAAACTTGACACAAACGTTGGTCTTAACCACAGAATTTGTGTGGCAAATTTGCTAAGCGTAATAATATCTACAAGTTTGTATTAAAGGGAAACAAACTGCTAAGCGTAATAATATCTACAAGTTTGTATTAAAGGGAAACAAACTTGGTTTAATAAAACCGTGAAGAATAGATAAATTTTGAACGTTCTCAGAAATCGACGAAACTTGCCCCAAACGTTGGTCTAGACACAAGAATTTGTGTGCATAATTTTCTAACCGTAATAATAACTACAAGTCTGTATAAAAGGGAAACAAACTTTCTTTAATAAAATCTTGTAAAACAGCTAA
>NW_011628968.1:0-1228 GCF_000512975.1 Sesamum indicum
AAATTCCACGAAACTTGACCCAAACGTTGGTGTAGACCAATTCTTTTGTGTGGTAAATTTGCTAAACCTAATAATAACTACAAGTTAGTAGAAAAGGAAACAAACTTGTTTTAATAAAACTGTGCAAAACAGCTAAACTTTGAACGTTCTCAGAATTGTACGAAACTTTTTTTTTTTGGTAAAAGTAAGTTTCATTAAGTAAAATTGGTACAGTACAACAATATGGTCCCCAAATGGTTTATCACTCGACAGGCCAAGGGATTCGCCATAATCGAAATAAAGCACGTGTACTGACTGACCTAGATAGTGTGATGCTACGGATTCGCTGTCTAATGTCCTCAATGATCAGTAATGCTATGGTAGTAGGCGTCCTCTCGGTGTGATCGAATCGTCTCAGGTTTCTTCCCTTCCAAACGTGGTAAAGACATGATGCAAGTAGTGCTCTACAAGACATGTTGATGATGTGTTTACCCCTCCATCTCCGGGAAGCCCATGTAAAGTCATCTTTCCACTCTCTATTGGGCCACAAGAACCGTATCGTTTTTCGAATTTCCGTGAGGCATCTTAACCTAAATCTGCATTGGAAGAATAAATGTGCATGTGTCTCTGTCATTCCTTCATTGCATAGGATACATGGGCCAAGGTGAGCAAGCCATGGTTTATCTGTCGTAGCCAACTTGCTTTGGATGGCAAGCCATAGAATAAAGTTATTACGAGGAATTTTAAGTGATCCCGAATGTACTGAAAACCAGCCTACTTTCGGTCCTGGTGGGTCAAATAACTCATAAATAGCCTGTGCAGTTGGTCCATCATTCTCAAATGTCCAAATTATACGGTCATCCCCTCCAAAAATAGTGGGGAGCACATGTGTGATCTCCAAACACTCAAGATCCGTGATAAGGGGCCACTGCCATACTCGTTCATGAATCACCGTGCTGAGTCTGGATGACTCATGCAGTCCAAGTAGCCTCGGTGAAAGAGTCACAAAAAGGGCCTAGGTGGTGCCATGGATCCTACCACAGGAAGAATTGCCTCCCATTTCCAATCCGGTAGTCCACCATGGTTCGGAGAAACATCCGTAATCGGAGGATTTTCCTCCATCCCCATGAGCCGCTTTGGTCCATAATCGTCCATATAGAGGATGGTCTAGACCCATCCATATGTGTCATAAATTTGCTAAGTGTAATACTAACTATAAATTAGTAGAAATGGGAAACAAACTTACTTA
>NW_011628969.1:0-1226 GCF_000512975.1 Sesamum indicum
CAAACTAGTTCTAATAAAACCGTGCAAAACAGCTAAATTTTGAACGTTCTCAGAATTCGACGAAACTTGACTCAAACATTGGTCTAGACCCAAGAATTTATGTGGTAAATTTTTCAAGAGTAATAATAACTACAAATATTGATAAAAGGGAAACAAACTTGCTTCAATAAAACCGTACAAAAATCTAAATTTTGGACGTTCTCAGAATTCGACGAATCTTAACACAAACGTTGGTCTAGACCTAAGAATTTGTGTGGTATATTTGCAAAGTGTAATCATAACTACAAGTTTGTATAAAAAGGAATCAAACTTGCTCTAATAAAACCGTGCAAAACAACTAAATTTTGAACGTTCTTAGAATTCGTCGAAACTTGACCAAAACATTGGTCTAGTCCAAAGAATTTGTGTAGTAAATTTGCTAAGCGTATTAATAACTACAAGTTTGTATAAAAGGGAAACAAACTTGCAATAATAAAATCGTGCAAATAAACAGATAAATTTTGAACGTTCTCAGCATTCGATGAAACTTGACCTAATCGTTGGTCTAGACCCTAGAATTATGGTAAATTTGCTAAGCGTAATAATAACTATAAGTTTGTATAAAAGGGAAACAAATTTGTTCTAATAAAACCGTGCAAAACAGCTAAATTTTTAACATTCTCAGAATTCGACGAAACTTGACCCAAACCTTGGTCTAGTCCCAAGAATTTGTATAATAAATTTGCTAAGCGTATTAATAACTACAAGTTTGTATAAAAGGGAAACAAACTTGCAATAATAAAATCGTGCAAATAAACAGAAAAATTTTGAACGTTCTCAGCATTAGATGAAACTTGACCTAATCGTTGGTCTAGACCCTAGAATTATGGTAAATTTGCTAAGCGTAATAATAACTATAAGTTTGTATAAAAGGGAAACAAACTTGCTCTACTAAAACAGTGCAAAGCACTTAAAGTTTGAACGTTCTCAGAATTCGACGATACTTGACCCAAACGTTGGTCTAGACCCAAGACTTTGTGTAGTAAATTTATTAAGCGTAATAATAACTACAAGTTTGTATAAAAGGGAAACAACTTGCTCTAATAAAACCGTGCAAAGCTAAATTTTAGACGTTCTCAGAATTCGACAAAACTTGATCCAAACGTTGGTCTAGACTTTGTGTGGTAAATTTTGTACGTTCTTAGAATTCAACGAAACTTGAACCGAACCGTTGGTCTAGACCCAAT
>NW_011628970.1:0-833 GCF_000512975.1 Sesamum indicum
AATTACTAATATAATAACCGTATGGACTATTTATTTATTTTGTACAATAAATTCAATTTTTTTCTTTTTTTTATTGTCTAATAAAACGAATAAATATCTATATAATAATATGAGATAAAGGTAATTCATAAATGATATGACAATAATTATATAAGGCATATAAATTCTTTTTAAAAATCCTATTATATGACAACATTAAGAACAAAAAATATTTAATTTGCCCTATAACATTGTTACACAAAGAATAAAACAAAGGGACCATAAATATAATTTACCTTATATATAACAATATAGTAATATGAAAATATTATTAATAAGATATAATAAATCACAAAATACTAATATAATTATAAACAATTTATGTACAATTAATTCAATTTTTTTATTCTATGCATGCAAATAAATATTTTTTGTTTCTATAGTAAATTATATATAATATAAAAAAAATAATTGTATAATATAATATGCATGTAGACAATTTCTTTAAAAACAATTATTATAAAATTCAAAAAGTACAAATAAATGCCTTGGTAACGTGATTCCAAATATTTACATATAAGATTAATTTTGATCTATTTAGCCATTGACGTGATTTTTTATCTTTAACGTTTACAAATTCTTACGAATTTGGTCAAATTTCAAACCAAATTTATAAAAATTTATAAACATTAAAATTCAAAGTCATCAAAATCATAAATAATGACAACAAATATAATTATATATATATATCTGTGTGTATGTGTGTGTAACAAGCCTATAGATAATTGATATCTTACTACTTGACATATATACTGCATTAAAATATTTGGTCTACTTAATAGTTTTTCTAGCAA
>NW_011628970.1:855-1226 GCF_000512975.1 Sesamum indicum
ATCTTTAAATTAAATAATCAATTAAAATTTTAATTTGTAGCACTCCAATTCGTTCCATCAATTTTAAAATATATTTTCCCCACAACATGACAAATAAAATAAGAAATTAATTAATAAGTGAAACAAATATAAAATAAATGAAATAATGGTGACTTTCTCATTACAAGTAATTTTTAATAAATAATAAATCATAAATAATTATTATTATGCAATATAATTTGCATATAAACCATTTCCATTGAAAACCAATTATCATATAACATCCAAGTTAGAATTCAACTACTAACTTGATTTTACATGAATTAACTAATTACAAAGTTACTATACATAATTTAACAATCTATTATTATAAGAAAGAGATATAATTGTCA
>NW_011628971.1:0-269 GCF_000512975.1 Sesamum indicum
GAATTCGACGAAACATAACCCATATACAAACTTGCTTTATAAAAATCGTGCAAAATAGCTATATTTTGAACATTTTTAGAATTCGACGAAACTTGACCCAAACGTTGGTCTAGACCCAAGAATTTGAGTGGTAAATTTTCTAAGTGTAATAATAACTACAAGTATGAATAAAAGGGAAACAAACTTGCTCTTATAAAACCATGCAAAACAGCTAAATATTGAATATTCTATGAATTTGACGAAACTCGACCCAAACGTTGGTCTAGACC
>NW_011628971.1:379-1225 GCF_000512975.1 Sesamum indicum
TCAGAATTCGACGAAACTTGACCCAAATATCGGTCTAGACCAAAGAATTTGTGTGGTAAGTTTGCTAAGCGTAATAATAACTACATATTTGTATAAAAGGGAATAAAACTTGCATTAATAAAACTGTGCAAAACAACTATATTTTGAACGTTTTCAGAATTCAACGAAACTTGACCCAAACGTTGGTCTAGACCAAAGGATTTGTGTGGTAAAAATGCTAAGCATAATAATAACTACAAGTTTGTATAAAAGGGAAACAAACTTGTTTTAATAAAACTGTGCAAAACAACTATATTTTGAACGTTTTCAAAATTCGACGAAACTTGACCCAAACGTTGGTCTAGACCAAAGGCTTTGTGTGGTAAATTTGGTATGCGTAATAATAACTACAAATTAGTGTAAAAGGAAAACAAACTTGTTTTAATAAAATCGTGCAAAACAGTTATATTTTGAACGTTTTTAGAATTCGACGAAACTTGATCCAAACGTTGGTCTAGACCAAAGAATTTGAGTGGTAAATTTTCTAAGTGTAATAATAACTACAAGTTTGAATAAAAGGGAAACAAACTTGCTCTTATAAAACCATGCAAAACAGCTAAATATTGAATATTCTATGAATTTGACGAAACTTGACCCAAACGTTGGTCTAGACCCAAGAATTTGTGTGGTAGATTTGCTAGGCGCGATAATAATTACAAGTTTGTATAAATGGGTAACAAACATGCTATAATAAAACCGTGCAAAACAACTAAATTTTGAACGTTCTCAGAATTCAACGAAACTTGACCCAAATGTCGGTCTAGTCCAAAGAATTTGTGTGGTAAGTTTGTTAAGCGTAATAATAAC
>NW_011628972.1:0-1225 GCF_000512975.1 Sesamum indicum
TAGTAATGAAAAATCATAATGAGTGGGAAAGTTAAAAATAATTATTTAATTTAAAAAAATAAAAAGTTGAATATATTAATAAATTGGAGACACCAAGAAGGTGCTCCTCAGTTATATATAGTATAGACACGATGATACAGTGTATAAGGACCAAATTTGTTTGAATAGGTGACCTGAATCAGTTATATATAGTATAGACACGATGATACAGTGTATAAGGACCAAATTTGTTTGAATAGGTGACCTGAATACCAATTAGATTGGCATACTTGTAATCTGTTCTGAGAGTAACTCAATTTATGTAATATTATTCAGTGAATAAAATTAGTATTCGCTATTGGCATTTCATTTGTTGTGCTCATTATACATTTATTTGCATTTCTTTCAAACATCATAAAAAAGCCCAAAGACCACTTTAGCAACCGTGCAACAGTTGGACTACGAATTTGATGGCGGTCATGACACCAACTGTCTAGGGTTGGGTCTGAAATGTTCCAATTCGAGAACCTCAAAAATGGGCATCGAGTGTCCTATGGAGACTTGCATTTATTTGATCAGTGTCATATTTCATCAGCGATAGACGTGGGATGTCTATACAATCTTAATAGGTCGATTGCTAAGTGTTGAATTAACTGAACTGACTCGCGGGGATCTCATATGAAAGCCTTGGAAGCTTGATCGATATGACTCAAATCCCGATTCTGATAGTCTGGAAGTAGTCCTTGTACTTGAGGAATCGCAGCAGCACATGCATGCGATAACTGTATCTTGAATTTGTACAAGAGGTGATCGTGTTCCAAACATGGTCATCATAAGCCCTATCCAATATAGTCAAAGCATATAGCGAGACAGTGAGTTCCAACAAGAGGATCCGTCCCCTGTCAAAACGTGATAGAGGTATCTCCTATGCACTTGGAGATGCGTTTACGCTCTATAAACCTGTGGCCACAGTCATTGATCGAATAGGACAAGAGTTTCCTATGTCGATCAATTTGGCGTAACGCTATCTCAAGTATAATGTATAGACGCCTAGTCTAGGATGGGAACCAATACCTAATTTCGTGCCCTAGGCTAAGGCCGGCAGATGATAGACGGAAGGACCGTACCTGTATGGACTCGAGAGCCTAAAAGTTTACACGAATATTCACCTAGTTTTTAGTGCCATAGACCGTTGCTAAACAGCCACCCATGGTGACGGGCTTTCTTGAACAAGGGTTGATCGAGA
>NW_011628973.1:0-1224 GCF_000512975.1 Sesamum indicum
TCCAGACCCATCCATTTGTGTTGTAAATTTGCTAATGGTAATACTAACTACAAGTTAGTATAAAAGCGAAATAAAATTGTTTTAATAAAATCGTGCAAAACAGCTAAATTTTGAACGTTTTCAGAATTCGACGAAACTTGACCCAAACATTGGTCTAGACCCAAGCATTTGTGTTGTAAATTTGCTAACCGTACTAATAACTACAAGTTATCATAAAAGGAAAACAAACTTTCTTTAATAAAACCGTATAAAACAGCTAACTTTCGAACGTTCTTAGAATTCGAATAACTTGACCTAATCGCAGGTCTAGACCAATCCATTTGTGTTGTAAATATGATAAGCGTAATAATAACTACAAGTTAGTATAAAAGGCAAACAAACTTGCTTTAATAAAACCGTGCAAAATAGCTAAATTTTGACAATTCTCAGAATTCGACGAAACTTGACTCAAATATAGGTCTAGACCCAAGAGTTTGTGTGTCAAGCATTAGTGTAGTAAATTTGCTAAGCGTAATAATAATTACAAGTTAGTTTAAAAGGGAAACAAACTTTGTTTAATAAAATCGTGCAAAACAGCTAAATTACGAACGTTTTCAGAATTCGACGAAACTTGACCCAAACGTTTGTCTAGACTCAAGCATTTGTGTTGTAAATTTGCTAAACGTAATAATAACTACAAGTTAGTATAAAAGGGAAACAAACTTGTAATAACTACAAGTTAGTATAAAAGGGAAACAAACTTGTTTTAATAAAACCGTACAAAACAGCTAACTTTTACCGTTCTCATAATTCAACGAAACTTGACCCAATTGCAGGTCCAAACCCATCCATTTATGTTGTAAATTTGCCAACGGTAATACTAATTACAAGTTAGTCTAAAAGCGAAACAAACTTGCTTTAATAAAATCGTGCAAAACAGTTACATTTTGAACGTTTTCAGAATTCGACGAAACTTGACCCAAACATTGGTCTAAACCCAAGCATTTCTGTTGTAAATTTGCTAAGCGTAATAATAACTACAAGTTAGTATAAAAGCGAAACAAACTTGCTTTAATAAAACCGTATAAAACAGCTAATTTTCGAACGTTCTCAGAATTCGAGAAACTTGACCCAATCGCAGGTCTAGACCCATCCATTTGTGTCGTAAATTTGATAAGCGTAATAATAACTATAAGTTAGTATAAAAGCGAAACAAACTTGCTTTAATAAAACCGTGCAAAATAG
>NW_011628974.1:0-282 GCF_000512975.1 Sesamum indicum
ACTTCTACAGATTTGTGATTCTTAAGATTTATTCTCATTACTTTCTTATTATCATTAATTTTGAGTAATATTGATTTGTATTAAGGAGTTTCGTAGTCCAATCGTTGGTACACCTAGTCAATTAGGATCGTGAGGTTGTCACCCTACAGTGGTATCAGAGCCTTGTCTCTGAAATTCGGCTCCTAGTGGTGGTAACGATTCTCTAATACCTCCTATTTTATTTCCGCAACTTTTTCCTTGTTGATATTACTGTTATTATTTAGCCACGGTAAATCCCCCTAA
>NW_011628974.1:318-1224 GCF_000512975.1 Sesamum indicum
GAAGCCGCGGTCCTCTTGATATCTCATGCGGGTATATCTCTGTGATTGTTATTTTCTGCGATTTGTTCGATTACTATATCTTTGTGATACCTGTTTCTGCGATTTGTTCGCCTTCGGAATTCATGTTATATTTAGTTATCTAAATGGCCGGTCATAATCTCCCACTTTTTGATAGAAAAAGTGATTTTTCGATTTGGCAACAGAAAGTGAAAGGGATTTTGATCCAACAAAAAGGTTTCAAGGCCATGGATGGCAGATATTCTGATAACATTTCTGAAGAAGAACTTTTGGAAAATGATGAGTATGTGTATTCGTCGATTATATTGAATTTGTCTGATTCTGTGCTTAGAAAAGTTGTTTAACAAAATTCTGCAAGAGATTTATGGGAAAAATTAGAACAGCTTTACATTGAGACATCCCTCCCGAGTAAATTGTTTTTGCTTGAGATATTTTTTAGATACAAGCTTGATTTGTCTAAAGACATTGATGAGAATTTGGATGATTTTGCTAAATTGGTTCAAGATATTAAGTTGACTGGTGATAAAAATATTGATGAGTACTCTCCTATTGTGCTTTTGAATGCTATATCTGATACTTATTCTAATGTGAAATCTGCTATTAAATACGGTAGAGATAGCATGAACCTTGATACTGTTGTAAATGGACTAAAAAGCAAAGAGATTGACCTAAAAATGAATAGACCTAGCAGCAACCAATATGAGGTTAATTCTGTTAATTAAAAATCTAGGTATAGAAATTCCTTTCATAAAAGACATAGCAAAGAGAGGAATAAAAAAAACAATAGTTCTTAGTCCAGTGATAACGAAGAAGAAGTGAAGGATAAAGATAGGAGATGCTACAATTGTGGGAAAAAAGGTCATTTTATAAAAGATTGCAAAAGACCAA
>NW_011628975.1:0-1223 GCF_000512975.1 Sesamum indicum
TTGTTTGTCAGGAGGGAAATTTTTAAAAAACCATTTTCTAAAGGGTTCCCACCTTTTTTTAGAAAATTCTTTCAGTATTACTTCTAATGGGGACCTCCTTCTCAATTACCCAATGTTCTGGAAACTCTACTTCGCTCCATTTTATTTGTCTCCTAGTATTAATTCTTGAATTCTGTAAATTTGTTTCAAAGAATACTGTTTGTTCAAGAGTTTTATTATCTTGTGTCTTACAATTAGGATTGAGTGTATGGAGAAGCTTATAGTAAATTCTATAGCATATACATATTAATTCTGATCCAGGTGTATAATTATATCCATGGGTCTTAACATTTAACGTTAGTGCATCAAGTATATTAACATCCGACATAGATAACTGTAGATTTGGGTAAACATTAAAAAATACTGGCCCATGGGCTAGACTAGATTGGATTATTCCTATTAGAGATTTCTTCCAGTCTAAATTTCTGGCATCTCTTAGGGCAGCTAAAAAGCTTTCTGGTAAACCTTCTAATGTTAGAGGCTTAAAGGCTATTTGAACAAGACCAATATGTAAAAATTTATATTCTTCTTGGTAATGCCTTATATCCATAGAATCCAAAAGTTTTATTACTTTTTCCTCATTATCAAGAGAGATAGATTCTTCAGTAGTTTTTACTACCTGTTTAGTTTTCCAGAAATCAAATCTTCCGAAATTGTAAATTAATCTAGGATTTACTTTAGGAATTGACCATTTATTTAGTTGATCTAAATTCCTTGATTAAGTAAATCATCTTGAAATTTTAAAACACATTTAACAATTGCAAGAACTTCTTTAGCAACCGTAGCATAATTTCTTTGGGCTGCTTTCCATTTCCCTGAATGGAATCTAACTAGGAATTCTTGTTTATTTTCATCAATTTGTTTTAGTATTCCTCCAAATCCAATATCAGAGGCATCTGTTTCAATAATTTTCTTCCAATTTGGATTAGCAAGAGTTAAACATGGTAATGATTTTACATGATTTTACCTTTTATTTAATTAACCTAACTGCTCTTGTATGTTCATTAGTCCATTCTGATGGATTCTTCTTAAGCCTATCATACAATATTGCTGTATCTTGGGCAAGGATCTTATAGTAGGGGGCTATATAATTTAGACTGTCTAGAAATCTTGGTAGTTGAGTTTTGTCAGTAATTTTATCAGGGAATTTATCAGCGAATTCAATACTTCTATTGATGGGTATA
>NW_011628976.1:0-1220 GCF_000512975.1 Sesamum indicum
ATGGCGTGGAATCTTCAAAGGTCCCGAAAGTAGTGAAGTCCAGCCCACTTTCGGTTCAGGCGGGCAAAAAAAAAAAAGTCGGTAAAGTGCTTGCGTAGTGGGTTGCCCCTCAGGAAATCGCCAAATGATTCTATCATCGCCTCCATGAATCTGGGGTAGTGTATATGTGATTTGAAGGCATTCCAGATCCGTGATAAGGGGCCAGTACCATTGGCCTCCGTCAATGACCGAAGAAAGTTTAGTGGAGTCTTCAAGTCCAAGTAAGCTCGGTCCGCGTGGAAATCTAGGAAGCAGGGGTCCAAGTTGATGCCATGGATCCTTCCACAGATAGAAGCTTCTCCCATCTCCAATATGAAGCTCCACCATTGGTTGTATAGATCTGCGCAGACGAAGCATTTTTCTCCAACCCCACGATCCTCCATGTTCGCCAACTGTCCATATGGAGTTATTCCGTAATCGTCCGTGCTGCAACCACTCAACCCAGATAGATGTTCGGTCGCATCTAATGACGTCGCACAATTTTTTTGTCATTAAGGCACAATTAAGAATACCAATTATTTTACTTAATGAAACTTACATTTACCAAAAAAAAAAAAAAGATAGAAAATTTCAGCAATTTTGCTACGAATATGGCTCCGATTCCGCTATTTATTGGGAATATTCGGTTGCATGCTAACTCGAATATGACTATCAATGACAAAATTGCTCATGCATTTCATAATTCAACTCGCAAGACCTTATCTTATGTGGCTCCAACGGTACAAAATGGAGAGGTTATAGTGCGACCAACATTGGATATTATACGAAACGGATCTAAACGATGGAGGGCTACCGCGGTGGGGTATTTCCTAGGAAAAAGGCCGTATTTTCATCATCTGAAAGAGTTTGCAATGTCTGTATGGCCGGGCTTGAAGGAGGTCACTGGTACTAATAATTGGATTTTTTTTCCTCCAATTCAAATCAGTAGCTGATATGGAAGATGTTATTGAAGGAGGGCCGTGGCTATTTCAGGGGCAGCCTATTGTTCTCCAAAAATGGGAACCAGGGATGGTTTTAAGGAAACTACAGCATACACAGGTTCCTGTGTGGATAAAACTTCATCACCTTCCAGTCGAGTTCTGGACAGAGGAAGGCCTTAGTACGGTGGCTAGTGGAGTGGGTAAACCACTATACCCGGATGCAATTACGAGAGCATGCACAAGGCTAGACTTCGCTCGTGT
>NW_011628977.1:0-1218 GCF_000512975.1 Sesamum indicum
GCAAAACTGCTTAGTTTTAAACGTTCTCAGAATTCCGCGAAACTTGACCCAAATATAGGTCTAGACCCATGTATTTGTGTGGGAAATTTTCTAAGTGTAATAATAATTACAAGTTACTGTAAAAATATAAACGAACTTGATTTAATAAACCGTGCAAAACAGCTAAGTATTGAACGTTCCTAATATTCCACGAAACTTGACCCAAACGTTGGTCTAGTCCCATGTATTTGTGTAGTAAATTTGCTAAGCGTAAAAATAACTACAAGTTAGTGTAAACGTGAAACGAATTTGCTTTAACAAAGCCGTCCAAAACAGCTAAATTTTGAACGTTCTTAGAATTGCACGAAACTTGACCCAAACGTAGGTCTAAACTCATGCATTTGTGTGGTAAATTCGGAAAGCGTAATAATAACTAAAAGTTTGTGTAAAAGGGAGACGGACTTGCTTTAATAAAACGAGCAAAATAGTTAAATTTTGAACGTTCTCAGAATTCCACGAAACTTGACCCAAACGTAGGCCCATGCATTTGTGTGGTAAATTTGCTAAGCGTAATAATAACATGAAGTTGGTGTAAAAGGAGAAAGAACTTGCTTTAATAAAACCGTGCACAAAAGCTAAATTTTGAATGTTCTTAGAATTCAACGAAACTTGACCCAAACGTTGGTCTACACCCATGCATTTGTGTCGTAAATTTGCAATAATAAATAAAAGTTAGTGTATAAGGGAAACGAACTTTCTTTACTAAAACCATGCAAAACAACTAAATTTTGAATGTTCTCAGAATTCCACGAAACTCGAACCAAACGTAGGTCTTGACCCATGCATTTGTGTGGTAAATTTGCTAACCGTAATAATAACTACAAGTCAGTGTAAAAGGGAAACGAACATGCTTTAATAAAACCGTGAAAAACAGTTAAATTTTCAACGTTCTCACAATTCGACGAAACTTGATCCAAACGTAGGTCTAGTCCCATGCATTTGTGTGGTAGGTTTGCTAAGCATAATAATAACTACAAGTTAGGGTAAAAAGGAAACGAACTTGCTTTAAAAAAATCGTGCAAAACTGCTTAGTTTTAAACGTTCTCAAAATTCCGCGAAACTTGACCCAAATATAGGTCTAGACCCATGCATTTGTGTGGGAAATTTTCTAAGTGTAATAATAATTACAAGTTACTGTAAAAATATAAACGAACTTGCTTTAATAAACCGTGCAAAACA
>NW_011628978.1:0-1218 GCF_000512975.1 Sesamum indicum
AATCGTGCAAAACAGCTAAATTTTGAACGTTTTCAGAATTCGACGAAACTTGACCCAAACTTTGGTCTAGATCCAAGCATTTGTGTTGTAAATTTGCTAAACGTACTAATAACTACAAGTTAAAATATAAGGAAAACAAACTTTCTTTAATAAAACCGTATAAAACAGCTAACTTTCGAACGTTCTCAAAATTCGAGAAACTTAACCCAATCGCAGGTCTAGACCCATCCATTTGTGTTGTAAATATGCTAAGCGTAATAATAACTACAAGTTAGTATAAAAGGGAAACAAACTTGCTTTAATAAAACCGTGCAAAATAGCTAAATTTTGAACGTTCTCAAAATTCGACGAAACTTGACCCAAACGTTGGTCTAGACCCAAGCATTTGTGTTGTAATTTGCTAAGCGTAATAATGACTCAAAGTTAGTATAAAAGGGAAACAAACTTGTTTTAATAAAACCGTGCAAAACAGCTAAATTTTGAGCATTCTCACAATTCGACGAAACATGACCCAAAAATAGGTCTAGACCCAAGAGTTTGTGTGTTAAATTTTCTAAGCGTAATAATAACTACAAGTTAGTAAAAATGGGAAACAAACTTGTTTTAATAAAACCGTGCGAAATAGCTAACTTTTTAACGTTCTCATAATTCAACGAAACTTGACCCAATTGCAGGTCCAGTCCCATCCATTTGTGTTGTAAATTTGCTAAGGTTAATACTAACTACAAATTAGTATAAAAGCGAAACAAACTTGCTTTAATAAAATCGTGCATAACAGCTAAATTTTGAACGTTTTCAGAATTCGACGAAACTTGACCCAAACATTGGTCTAAACCCAAGCATTTCTGTTGTAAATTTGCTAAGCGTAATAATAACTACAAGTTAGCATAAAAGGGAAACAAACTTGCTTTAATAAAACCGTATAAAACAGCTAACTTTCGAACGTTCTCAGAATTCGAGAAACTTGACGCAATTGCAGGTTTAGACCCATCCATTTGTGTTGTAAATATGCTAAGCGTAATAATAACTACAACTTAGTATAAATGGGAAACAAATTTGCTTTAATAAAACCCCTGCAAAATAGCTAACTTTTGAACGTTATCAGAATTCAATAAAACTTGACCAAATCGCAGGTCCAGACCCATCTATTTGTATCGTAAATTTGCTAAGCGTAATAATAACTACAAGTTAGTATAAAAGCGAAACAAACTTGCTTTA
>NW_011628979.1:0-1215 GCF_000512975.1 Sesamum indicum
TTTATTAAAACAAGTTTGTTTCCCTTTTATACTAACTTGTAGTTATTATTAGGTTTAGAAAATTTACCACATTAGCTTGGGACTAGACCAACATTTGGGACTGGTTTCGTCGAATTCTGAGAACGTTCAAAATTTAGCTGTTTTGCACGGTTTTATTAAAGAAAGTTTGTTTTCCTTTTATGCTAACTTGTAGTTATTAGTACGCTTAGCAAATTTACAACACAAATGCTTGGGTCTAGACCAACGTTTTGGTCAAGTTTCATCAAATTCTGAAAACGTTCAAAATTTAGCTGTTTTGCACGATTTTATTAAAGCAAGTTTGTTTCGCTTTTATACTAATTTGTAGTTATTATTACGCTTAGCAAATTTACGATACAAATGGATGGGTTTGGACCTGCGATTCGGTCAAGTTTCGTTGAATTCTGAGAACGTTCAAAAGTTAGCTATTTTGGACGGTTTTATTAAAACAAGTTTGTTTCCCTTTTATTATAACTTGTAATTGTTGTTACGCTTAGCAAATTTTTCATTAATGAAATTTATCATTTACCGAAAAAAGAAAAAAGAAAATTCCAACACAAATGCTTGGGTCTAGACCAACGGTTTGGTCAAGTATCCTCGAATTCTGAGACCGTTCAAAATTCAGTTGTTTTGCACGGTTTTATTAAATCAAGTTTGTTTCCCTTTTATACTAACTTGTAGTTACTATTACGATTAGCAAATTTACAACACAAATGCTTGGGACTAGACCTGCGATTGGGTCAAGTTTCGCCGAATTCTAAGAATGTTCAAAAGTTGGTTGGTTTGCACGGTTTTATTAAAACAAGTTTGTTTTTTCTTTTATACTAACTTGTAGTTATTATTACGATTAGCAAATTTACAACACAAATGCTTGGGTCTAGACCTGCGATTGGGTCAAGTTTCGTCAAATTCTGAGAACGTTCATAAGTTAGCTGTTTTACACGATTTTATTAAAACAAGTTTGTTTCCATTTTATATTAACTTGTAGTTATTATTACACTTACGAAATTTAACACACAAATTCTTGGGTCTAGACCTACATTTGGATCAAGTTTCGTCGAATTCTTAAAATGCTCAAAATTTAGCTGTTCTGCACGGTTTTATTAAAACAAGTTTGTTTCCCTTGTATACTAACTTGTAGTTATTATTACGTTTAGCAAATTTACAACACAAATGCTTGGGGTCTTGACCAACGTT
>NW_011628980.1:0-1215 GCF_000512975.1 Sesamum indicum
TGAAAAGAAATTAATCAATAAAATTGCATTCATTTTCCTCTTTATGCTATCTGTGTTAACAATTAGACTCTGGTTGGTTGAGGTGAAAAGTGAAAGTATAAAAAAAGTGAAAATAAAAATGAATGTATAAGAAATAATTTTGTATTTGGTTCGGGAGAATATACGGAAGTGAAGTAAAAATTGATGTATATGAAACCCTCAGAGGGCTAATTTTGTCTCCGTCAAAATTGGACAGAAAAGTGGAAGTATAAGGCAAAAAAAAAGGTGCAATTTTTATTATCCATATATATATACATATAATTTTTCTTCAAAATTATTTTTGGTACCAACAAAGACACTGATGTTTGAACTAGAATTTGTTGGTAGAGAATCTTGTCAGTAAATTTTATTTTATTTAAACTAAATAATTTAAAATAAATGAACAATACTCATTTTTAATCAATATTTTTACTAATAAGATTTTTAAATTTTTTATATGCTAAAATTATATTAGTATAATATTAATTTATTTATTTTCTAATATAAAATAAAGAGAATGATAATTCAGTAAAATTACAATTAATCTTTTCTTTTCAATTCATTTTTCTCGTACCGAACAAAGGAAAGTATTTAAAATTTATTTATTTTCCAATCATACCAAACAACTTGATAGAAATTTATTATTCTCACCCTCACCCTTCACTTCCTCTCTCACTTCACTTCCCTTTTTCTCTCTCATCAATTAAACCAAACGAGGCCTTAATTAGTGGCAATTCTCGTGGTAATAATACTCTACAATCTTAATAGTCCAAAAGTAGATAGTGTTACCAAAAACGTTAAACAATATCGTTAGTGTTTAAATTTATTTTTAGAGCATTTTGTCTTATTTTATGGAAACAGAAAAAAATAAAGATAAATAAATATATTTTGAAAAATATTATGTATGTTTGAATTTGTTATTAGAGATAATTTAAAATTAGTGTTGTATATTCTATTTTATTTTTTAAAGTACAAAATTCACTGTTTATTATTAAATCATATCATTTTTTTATGTTTTTGAATTTATTCATATAGTTTTGTATATTCTTTTAACATTATTTCTGTGGCAACTAATTTAATTTGTTTTTCTTACTTTATTACAAAAACAATAATTTTTCCATTAGAGAAATAAAATTATTATATACAAAAATAATACGGTGAAAACCTCCTCCTATTTCTTCGTATGAACTAGTGGTA
>NW_011628981.1:0-729 GCF_000512975.1 Sesamum indicum
TGTTGCTCCATCTGATAACTCGTACGGAAGTGATCATGAATACGTAATGCTCATGTATGCATAATGTTTTTTTTGGAGAACAAGGGATTTGAACGTGAACCCTCCTTTTTTTACCGATTTTTTCCTTTTATTTATTATTTTTTAATAATTAAAATAATTAAATAAATATTTTCACAACTCAAAAATAATATATTTCAACAAAAATGAATTAATCATGTAATTTTGAGGTGACGTGCAAATTTTCATGCAAAAATATGTTAAAATGTTTCAAAAATGCAAAAAAGTGCGTTTCTCAACCATTTCAATGTCTAGTCCTGTCACAAGGCTTTTTTTTTTAAGCTTATTATAGGGGGAGGAGGGTGCTTGAGGGGGGTCTGGGCGTTGGGGGCGGGCAGGGGCAAGGCGGCCCCCCCGTAGCCCCCAAGCCTCGGCCGTCCTCATGGCTTGGGCGTGGCTTGTGTTGGCCTTGTTTTGGCGGCGAGAGTCCGGCAAAGGGACTCCGACGGGGCGCTTGAGCGGGGGTCTACGGTGTTGCGTGCGGCCGATGCCCATTCGCATCGTGTGCGCCGAACGCCTTCCCGTCCGCAACGGCGAACCGTCGGGGGTGAGCTTCGATTGCGATTTGCTAAAACATGGCCAACACGAGCTCCGTCCAAGCAAGGTTGGTCGGTCGGTCCGCTTATGCTTGTCGGCCTCCCCCCGCATAAGCGGACCGATGTGGGTGCCGTC
>NW_011628981.1:927-1214 GCF_000512975.1 Sesamum indicum
CCCCGCCCCGCGGCCCCCCGGCGGCACCCACACAGCTTGGGTGTGCTTGTCGTCGTCTGTTGCCCGCGACCCCGAAATCAGTAGCACGTGGCTGGCCAACGTCGGCAATCCCGGCATGCAAGGCTCCCGCTCGGGAGCTGGGGTATGCTTTTGGGTGCACTTGCTAGTAGCCCGTCGCCTGTGAAAGTGGAGGCGTCGGGGGGCAGCCGACGACGGCCCGCACAGGCAATCCGTTCCGGTCCCTAGGTTTGTGCTCCTCGGTTCCCAACTCGTGCTTCGTCCCTAAT
>NW_011628982.1:0-1212 GCF_000512975.1 Sesamum indicum
AGTTACTATAAAAGGGAAACAAACTTGTTTTAATATAACCGTGAAAACAGCGAAATTTTGAACGTTCTCAAGATTCGACAAAACTTGAACCAAAGGTTGGTCTATACCCAAGCATTTGTGTTGTAAATTTGCTAAGCGTAATAATAACTACAAGTTTGTATAAAAGGTTAACAAACTTGTTTTAATAAAACCTGTGCAAAACAGGTAATTTTTGAGCATTCTCAGCGTTGGACGAAACTTGACCCAAACGTAGGTCTAGACCCAAGAGTTTGTATGTTAAATTTGAAGCGTAATAATAACTACAAGTTAGTATAAAAGGGAAACAAACTTTTTTTAATAAAACCGTGCAAAACAGTTAATGTTTTAGCATTCTCAGCATTGGACGAACTTGACCCAAATGTAGGTCTAGACCCAAGAGTTTGTGTGTCTAATTTTCTAAGCGTAATAATAACTACAAGTTACTATAAAAGGGAAACAAACTTGTTTTAATATAACCGTGAAAACAGCTAAATTTTGAACGTTCTCAACATTCGACGAAACTTGAACCAAAGGTCGGTCTAGACCCAAGCATTTGTGTTGTAAATTTGCTAAGCGTATTAATAACTACAAGTTAGTATAAAAGGGAAACAAACTTGTTTTAATAAAACTGTGCAAAACAGCTAAATATTGAGCATTCTCAGAATTCGACGAAACTTGACCCAAACGTAGGTCTAGACCCAAGAGTTTGTGTGTTAAATTTTCTAAGCGTAATAATAACTACAAGTTACTATAAAAGGGAAACAAACTTGTTTTAATATAACCGTGAAAACAGCTAAATTTTGAACGTTCTCAACATTCGACGAAACTTGAACCAAAGGTCGGTCTAGACCCAAGCATTTGTGTTGTAAATTTGCTAAGCGTATTAATAACTACAAGTTAGTATAAAAGGTTAACAAACTTGTTTTAATAAAACCTGTGCAAAACAGCTAGCATTCTCAGCATTGGACGAAACTTGACCCAAACGTAGGTCTAGACCCAAGATTTTGTATGTTAAATTTGAAGCGTAATAATAACTACAAGTTAGTATAAAAGGGAAAAAACTTGTTTTAATAAAACCGTGCAAAACAGTTAATTTTTGAGCATTCTCAGCATTGGACGAACATGACCTAAACGTTGGTCTAGACCCAAGAGTTTGTGTGTTTAATTTTCTAAGCGTAATAATAACTACAAGTT
>NW_011628983.1:0-1210 GCF_000512975.1 Sesamum indicum
TATTGGGTCTATAGCAACGTTTGGGTAAAGTTTCGTCGAATTCTTAGAATGCTCAAAATTTAGCTGTTTTGAACGGTTTTATTAAAGCAAGTTTGTTTTCCTTTTATATAAACTTGTGGTTATTATTACAATTAGAAAATTTATCACACAAATTCTTGGGTTTAGACCAATGTTTGGGTCAAGTTTCGTTGAATTTTGAGAATGTTCAAAATTTAGCTATTTTGCACATTTTTATTAAAGCAAGTTTGTTTCCTTTTTATACAAACTTGTAGTTATTAATACGCTAAGCAAATTAACTCACAAATTCTTGTGGCTAGACTACCTTTTGGTCATGTTTCGTCGAATTCTGAGTACGTTCAAAATTTAGCTATTTTACACGATTTTATTAAAGCAAGTATGTTTCCTTTTTATATAAATATGTAGTTATTATTACGTTTAGCAAATTTACCACACAAATTGTTTTTTGTAGACCAACATTTGGGTCATGCTTCGTCGAATTTTGAGAACATTCAAAATTTAGCTGTTTTGTACGGTTTTATTAAAGCAAGTTTGTTTCCCTTTTATACAAACTTGTTGCTATTATTACACTTAGCAAATTTATCAGACAAATTCTTGGGTCTAGTGCAATGTTTGGGTCAAGCTTTATCGAATTCTAAGAACGTTCAAAATTTGCTGTTTTGCACGGTTTTATTATAGCAAGTTTGTTTCCCTTTTATACAAACATGTAGTTATTATTTTAGCATATTTACCACACAAATTCTTGGGTCTAGACCAACGTTTGGATCAACTTTCGTCGAATTTTGATAACGTTCAAAATTTAGTTGTTTTGCACGGTTTTATTACAGCAAGTTTGTTTCTCTTTTATCAAACTTGTAGTTATTATTACGCTTAGAAAATTTAACCCACAAATTCTTGGTCTAGAGCAACGTTTGGGTCATGTTTCGTGGAATTTTGAGAAAACGTACAAAAGTTAGCTGTTTTGCACGGTTTATTAAATCAAGTTTGTTTCCCTTTTATACAAACTTGTAGTTATTATTAAGCTTAGCAAATTTACCACACAAATTCTTGTGGCTAGACCACTGTTTGGGTCAAGTTTCGTTGAATTCTTAGAATGCTCAAAATTTAGCTGTTTTACACGATTTTATTAAAGCAAGTTTTTTTACCTTTTATACAAACCTCTAGTTATTATTACGCTTACCAAAGTTACCAC
>NW_011628984.1:0-192 GCF_000512975.1 Sesamum indicum
GGTCAGGTTTCGCCGACATCTGAGAACGTTCGAAATTTTATTGTTTTGCATGGTTTTATTGAATCAAGTTCATTTTCCTTTTATACAAACTTGTAGTTATTATTACGCTTTGAAAATTTACCACACAAATTTTTGGGTCTAGATCAACGTTTTGGTCAAGTTTCGTCGAATTCTGAGAAAGTTCAAAATTTA
>NW_011628984.1:612-1209 GCF_000512975.1 Sesamum indicum
GGGTTAAATTTCGTCGAATTCTGAAAATGTTCAAAATTTAAGAGTTTTGCACGGTTTTATAAAAGCAAGTTTGTTTTCATTTTATACAAACTTGTAGTTGTTATTATGTTTGGCAAATTTGCCACACAAATTCTTGGGTCAAGACCATCCTTTGGGTCAACTATCGTCGAATTCTGAGAATGTTCAAAATTTAGCTGTTTTGCACGGTTTTATAAAAGCAATGTTTGTTTCCCTTTTATACATACATGTAGTTATTGGACACTTTGCAAATTTACCTCACAAATTCTTGAGCCTTGACCAACGTTTGCGTCAAGTTTCGTCGAATTCTGAGAACGTTGAAAATTTAGCTGTTTTGCATGGTTTTATAAAAGCAAGTTCGTTTTTGTTTTAGACAAACTTATAGTTATTATTATGCTTAACAAATTTACCACACAAACTCATGGGTCTAGACCAACGTTTGGATCAAGTTTCGTAGAATTCTGATAACGTTCAAAATTTAGTTGTTTTGCACAGTTTTATTAAAGAGATGTTTACTTTCCTTTTACGCAAACTTGCAGTTGTTATACGCTTAGCAAATTTACCACTCAAATTCTTGGG
>NW_011628985.1:0-247 GCF_000512975.1 Sesamum indicum
GTATGTGTGTGTGTGTGCAGTGTGTGTAGGTGTGTGTGCAGTGTGTGTGGGTATGTGTATGTGTGTGTGTGCGTGTGTATGTGTGTGTGTGTCAGAAAAGAGAGAGAGAGAGCTTGATGAGAGAGAGAGAGGTTGATGAGAGAGAGAGAGAGCTTGATGAGAGAGAAAGAGAGAGAGAGAGAGAGACAGAGAGGTTGATGAGAGAGAGGGAGACAGAGAGAGAGAGAGAGAGAGAGGTTGATGAGAG
>NW_011628985.1:272-1208 GCF_000512975.1 Sesamum indicum
AGAGAGAGAGAGCGAGAGAGAGAGAGAGAGAGACAGAGAGGTTGATGAGAGAGAGGGAGACAGAGAGAGAAAGAGAGAGGTTATTAAGAGAGAGAGAGCGAGCGAGAGAGAGAGAGAGACAGAGAGAGAGACAGAGAGAGAGAGAGAGAGAGAGCTTGATGAGAGAGAAAGAGAGAGAGAGAGAGAGAGCGAGACAGAGCGAGAGAGAGCTTAATCATAGGGAGAGAGAGAGAGCTTGAAGAGAGAGAGAGAGAGAGATAGAGAGAGAGAGCAAGCGAGAGAGAGGGAGAGAGAGCAAGAGAGAGCGAGAGAGAGACAGTGCGAGAGAGAGAGAGCGAGAGAGAGAGAGAGAGAGAGCTTGATGAGAGAGAGAGAGCGAGAGAGAGAGAGAGAGACAAAGAGAGAGTGAAAGAGAGAGAGCAAGCAAGAGAGAGATAGAGAGAGAGAGAGCAAGCAAGAGAGAGAGAAAGAGAGAGAGAGAGAGAGAGACAGACAGCTTGAAGAGAGAGAGAGAGAGAGAGAGAGAGAGAAAATGAGAGAGAGAGAGAGTGGGTGTGTGTATGTGTGTGTGTGTGCAGTGTGTGTGGGTGTGTGTGCAGTGTGTGTGGGTATGTGTATGTGTGTGTGGGGTGTGTATGTGTGTGTGTGTGTGAGAGAAGAGAGAGAGAGAGCTTGATAAGAGAGAGAGGTTGATGAGAGAGAGAGAGCTTGATGAGAGAGAAAGAGAGAGAGAGAGAGAGCGATAGAGAGAGAGAGCGAGAGAGAGACAAGAGAGAGAGAGTGAGAGAGAGACAGAGAGAGAGAAAGAGCGATAGAGAGAGACAGACAGACAGAGAAAGAGAGAGGTTGATGAGAGTGAGAGAGCGAGAGAGAGAGAGAGAGAGACAGAGAGAGAGAGAGAGCTTGATGAGAGACAGAGAGAGAGAGAGAGAGCTT
>NW_011628986.1:0-301 GCF_000512975.1 Sesamum indicum
GACCCAAGCATTTGTGTTGTAAATTTGCTAATCGTAATAATAACTACAAGTTAGTATAAAAGGAAAACAAATTTGTTTTAATAAACCCGTGCAAACCAGCTAAATTTTGAACGGTCTCAGAATTCGACGAAACTTTACCCAAACGTTGGTCTAGACCAAAGCATTTGTGTTGTAAATTTGCTAAGCGTTATAATAACTACAAGTTAGTATAAAAGGGAAACAAACTTGTTTTAATAAAACCGTGCAAAACAGCTAAATTTTGAACGTTCTCAGAATTCGACGAAACCTATCTCAAACGTTG
>NW_011628986.1:523-1205 GCF_000512975.1 Sesamum indicum
AAAAAAATTTATTTCAATAAAACCGTCCAAAACAGCTAACTTTTGAACGTTCTCAAAATTCGACGAAACTTGACCCAATCGTAGGTCTAGACCCTAGAATATCTGTGGTAAATTTTCTAAGCGTAATAACAACTACAAGTTAGTATAAAAGGGAAACAAACTTGTTTTAATAAAACCGTGCAAAATAGCTAACATATGAACGTTTTCAAAATTCGACTAAACTTGATCCAAACGTAGGTCTAGACCCAAGAATTTGTGTGTTAAATTTTCTAAGTGTAATAATAACTACAAGTTAATATAAAAGGGAAACAAACTTCTTTTAATAAAACCGTGTAAAACAGCTAACTTATGAACGTTTTCAGAATTCGACGAAAGTTTTTTTTTTTGGGGTAAGTGTAATTTTCATTAAAAAAAAAAAGAGAAGTATATTACAACAGTGTCCCTCATTAGATCTTGACCCATTCGCAGGTCTAGACCCAAGCATTTGTGTTGTAAATTTGCTAATCGTAATAATAACTACAAGTTAGTATAAAAGGTAAACAAACTTGTTTTAGTAAAATCGTGCAAAACAACTAACTTTTGAACGTTTTTAGAATTCGACGAAACTTGAGCCAATCGCAGGTCTAGACCCAAGCATTTATGTTGTAAATTTGCTAATCGTAATAATACTACAAGTTAGTAT
>NW_011628987.1:0-1203 GCF_000512975.1 Sesamum indicum
ATGCCCCAAAATACTAGAAAGTCAGTTATTATTTCGTCCTTCCTCCCCATGTTTGGTCTTTCCCCCGGCAAATAGATGTTTGAGGCCCCTCCCCCTACGCATGTGGGGTCTAGGACTGCGACCATGTCTTCTTTGCTAGAAGAACTGAATGCCTCCGCCTGCAATTGTCGATCCTTAATAAATTAGAAATTGTTGGGGAATTTCGGGATGACTCCCCGTTAGAGCCCTTGGGGGATTCTTTGGGTATTCTCTAGTTTTCGCCTATTATTGTTTCTCATTTCTCGATTTCTTTTTAGCGTACTGATTCTTATTGTTTGATCTTGCATAGAGAACATCATATTTAGCAAGTTGTTGAGAGATCACGTAATAGGGGGTCGTTTTGGAGGGACCCCTATCCCTAGTACTCCAAAGGAGCCCCTGCTTCTAGTAACTCCAAAGGTAAGCATCTTACCTCCTCCTTCTCTCTTGGTCGCGTGGGGCTCCTCCAAAAAACTAAGGACAGGGGCACATTCTTCTCGTACCTCTTCCATGCCTCCTCCTGCCCTTCCCTAAAGAAGAAATGGATACTCCTCCACGGCCTTCCCGTGCGCCCTCAGTTTTTCTTCACAATCATCACCTGCTCGACCAAGATAAGAGAAAAAACCTCCCTGGTGGCCAATTTGAATAGAGGGGTTCTATCCTCTGGGGACAGGCAACTGCTATCTCCTTTTGCTAGGGAGGAGTTAGAAGGAATGGGGGCCTTCTACATCTTCAAGGTATCATCATGCCAAAACTTGGTACATATATTTGTGTATTTTCCTCTAACAACTTTTGTTTCTTTGTAGGGCGCCTCAGTTTATGAGAACTTTATTCCAGATCACAAGGTACCACTCCTTCCAGTGATACCCAGAGGCACTAGTTGGAGGATAGGCTGGAGAGTTTGAGAACTAGAATGCAAAACTGAGAGATGCCAAGAAGGAGGTGACAGGACGCTGCCAACAGTTGGAGAGGGATGTAAGGCAATTGAAGAAAGAGACAACCAGCTAGGAGAGCGGTCTAAAGTAGGCAGTGGTGGACTTTCTCCACCCCGAGGAGGGAAAAAACTTCCCGGAGGCCTACTGGGTGAGCTGCTTGAAGGAGTCAAGGGCTACGTGAAATACCAGCAAGAGGTGACGGAGATAGATGGGCCCTTCTTTGAGTATGGCTTCTCAACCTGCAAGAAGC
>NW_011628988.1:0-1200 GCF_000512975.1 Sesamum indicum
CTTTTGAACGTTCTTAGAATTCGACGAAACTTGACCCAGTCGCAGGTCTAACCCAAGCATTTGTGTTGTAAATTTGCTAATCGTAATAATGACTACAAGTTAGTATAAAAGGAAAACAAACTTGTGTTAATAAACCCGTGCAAACCAGCTAAATTTTGAACGGTCTCAGAATTCGACGAAACTTGACCCAAACGTTGGTCTAGACCAAAGCATTTGTGTTGTAAATTTGCTAAGCGTAATAATAACTACAAGTTAGTATAAAAGGGAAACAAACTTGTTTTAATAAAACTGTTCAAAACAGCTAAATTTTGAGCATTCTCAGAATTCGAGGAAACTTGACCCAAATGTAGGTCTAGATCCAAGAATTTGTGTGTTAAATTTCTAAACATAATAATAATTATAAGTTAGTATAACAGGAAAACAAACTTACTTTAATAAAACCGTGCAGAACAGCTAAATCTTGAACATTCTCAAAATTTTACGAAACATGAACCAAACATAGATCTAGACCCAAGCATTTGTGTTATACATTTGCTAAGCGTAATAATAACTACAAGTTAGTATAAAAAGGAAAAAAACTTATTTCAATAAAACCGTCCAAAACAGCTAACTTTTGAACGTTCTCAAAATTCGACGAAACTTGACCCAATCGTAGGTCTAGACCCTAGAATATCTGTGGTAAATTTTCTAAGCGTAATAATAACTACAAGTTAGTATAAAAGGAAAACAAACTTGTTTTAATAAAACCGTGCAAAACAGCTAAATTTTGAGCATTCTCAGAATTCGACGAAAATTGATCCAAACGTAGGTCTAGACCCAAGAATTCTGTGTTAAATTTCCTAAGTGTAATAATAACAACAAGTTAATATAAAAGGGAAACAAACTTGTTTTAATAAAACCGTGTAAAACAACTAAATTTTGAACGTTCTCAGAATTCGAATAACCTGTCCCAA
Source organism: Sesamum indicum (assembly GCF_000512975.1). Classification (NCBI taxonomy): domain Eukaryota; kingdom Viridiplantae; phylum Streptophyta; class Magnoliopsida; order Lamiales; family Pedaliaceae; genus Sesamum; species Sesamum indicum. The sequence continues at coordinate 954 of NW_011628988.1, forward strand.
ACGTTGGTTTACACCCAAGCATTTGTGTGGAAAATTTGCTAAGTGTAATAATAACTACAAGTTAGTATAAAAGGGAACAAAATTGTTTTAATAAAACCGTGCAAAATAGCTAAATTTTGAGCATTCTCCGAATTCGACGAAAATTGATCCAAACGTAGGTCTAGACCCAAGAATTCTGTGTTAAATTTCCTAAGTGTAATAATAACAACAAGTTAATATAAAAGGGAAACAAACTTGTTTTAATAAA
>NW_011628989.1:0-1198 GCF_000512975.1 Sesamum indicum
TTTAATAAAACCGTGCAAAACAGCTAATTTTTTAGCATTCTCAACATTGGACGAAACTTGACCCAAACGTTTGTCTAAACCCAAGAGTTTGTGTGTTAAATTTTCTAAGCGTAATAATAACTACAAGTTACTATAAAAGGGAAACAAACTTGTTTTAATAAAACCGTGCAAAACAACTAAGTTTTGGACGTTCTCAGAATTTAACGAAACTTGACCCAGTCGCAGGACTAGACCCATCCATTTGTGTTGTAAATTTGCTAAGCGTAATAATAACTAGAAGTTAGTATAAAAGCGAAACAAACTTGCTTTAATAAAACCGTGCAAAATAGCTAAATTTTGAACGTTCTCTGAATTCGACGACACTTGACCCAAACGTTGGTCTAGACACAAGCATTTGTGTTTTAAATTTGCTAAGAGTAATAATAACTACAAGTTAGTATAAAAGGGAAACAAACTTGTTTTAATTTAACCGTGAAAACAGCTAAATTTTGGACGTTCTCAAAATTCGACGAAACTTGAACCAAAGGTTGGTCTAGACCCAAGCATTTGTGTTGTAAATTTGCTAAGCGTAATAATAACTACAAGTTAGTATAAAAGGGAAACAAACTTGTTTTAATAAAACCGTGCAAAACAGCTAAATTTTGAACGTTCTGAGAATTCAACGAAACTTGGCCCAATCGCAGGTTTAGACCGATCCATTTGTGTTGTAAATTTGCTAAGCGTAATAATAACTACAAGTTAGTATAAAAGGGAAACAAACTTGCTTTAATAAAACCGTGCAAAGTGGCTAAATTTTGAACGTTCTCAAAATTCGACGAAACTTGACCCAAACGTGGGTCTAGACCTAAGCATTTGTGTTGCAAATTTGCTAAGCGTAATAATAATTACAAGTTAGTTTAAAAGGGAAACAAACTTGTTTTAATAAAACCGTGCAAAAGAGCTAACTTTTGGACGTTCTTAGAATTCAACGAAACTTTACCCAATTGCAGGACTAGACCCATCCATTTGTGTTGTAAATTTGCCATGCGAAATAATAACTACAAGTTAGTATAAAAGCGAAACAAACTTGCTTTAATAAAACCGTGCAAAATAGCTAAATTTTGAACATTCTCATGATTCGACGAAAATTGACCCAAACGTTGGTCTAGACCCAAGCATTTGTGTTGTAAATTTGCTAAGCATAATAATAATTACAAGT
>NW_011628990.1:0-1197 GCF_000512975.1 Sesamum indicum
TTTATTATAGCAACTTTGTTTCCCTTTCATACAAACTTTTAGTTATTATTACGCTTAGCAAATTTACCACAAAAATCCTTGGGTTCAGACAAACGTTTGGGTCAAGTTTCATCGAATTCTGAGAACGTTCAAAATTTAGTTGTTTTGTACGGTTTTATTAGTGCAAGTTTGTTTCCCTTTTATAAAAAATTGTAGTTATTATTATTCTTAGCAAATTACCACACAAATTCTTGGGTCGGGACGAACGTTTGGGTCAAGTTTCGTCAAATTCTAAGAACGTTCAAATTTTAGCTATTTTGTACGATTTTATTTAAGTAAGTTTGTCTACCTTTTATAAAAACCTGTAGTTATTATTATGCTTAGTAAATTTACAATACAAATTCATGGGTCTAGACCAACGTTTGGGTCAAGTTTCGTCGAATTCTGAGAACGTTCAAAATTAAGCTTTGCACAATTTTATTAGAGCAACTTCGTTTCCATTTTATACAAACTTTTAATTATCATCACGCTTAAAAAATTTACTACACAAATTCTTGGGCCTAGACCAACGTTTTGGGTCAAGTTTCGTCGAATTCTGAGAACGTTCAAAACTTAGCTGTTTTGTACGGTTTTAATAAAGCAAGTTTGTTCTCCTTTTATATAAACTTGTAGTTATTATTACGCTTATCAAATTTACCACACAAATTCTTGGGTCTAAACCTATGTTTGGGCCAAGTTTCGTCGAATTCTGGTAACGTTCAACATTTAGCTGTTTCTTGAACGGTTTTATTAGAGCAAGTTTGTTTCTCTTTTATACAAAATCGTAGTTATTAATAAACTTAGCAAATTTGCCACACAAATTCTATGGTCTAGACCAATTTTTGGGTCAAATTTCATCGAATTCTGGTAACGTTTAAAATGCAACTGTTTTGCACGGTTTTATTATAACTAGTTTGTTTCCCTTTTATACAAACTTGTAGTTGTTATTACGCTTAGCAAATTTACCACACAAACTGTTGGGTCTAGACCAACGTTTGGGTCAAGTTTCGTTGAATTTTGACAATTTTCAAAATTTTGCTGTTTTGCACGGTTTTATTAGAGCAAGATTGTTTCCCTTTTATACAAACTTGTAGTTACTATTAAAGCATAGCAAATTACCACACAAATTCTTAGGTCTAAACCAACGTTTGGGTCAAGTTTCGTCAAATTCTAAGAACG
>NW_011628991.1:0-259 GCF_000512975.1 Sesamum indicum
GATTGATTTACTTCACTAAAGGGGATATAGTGAGGGAAAATGAGTGGTGAATTGATAAAATCTGATAAATTCCTTGGGTAGTTATTATCTTCTAACCAATTGGTGTAGCAGGTTTCTGTTAGGATCACGATGTCAACAAATATATTTTTATATGTTCTAATCAGCTACTGCATTTCTTTTTCAATTTTATCTACCCCAAACTTAAGAAGTTTTGATTAATGATGCCGCCCCTTGTTCCGGCTTTTACATTTCCTTGTCT
>NW_011628991.1:323-1197 GCF_000512975.1 Sesamum indicum
TGCGTCTTTTTTCTTTTTTTTTTTGTGTGTGTATGTATGTGTGGGGTGTGTGGGTTTGTGTGTGGGGGGGGGTGTGTTTGGGTGGGGTGTGTGCGTGTGTGTGTGTGTGTGCGTGTGGGGGTGTCATGGTAGAACATGTTTTACTTCCATTTTGAACATAAAAGAAGTGAGGTGTTGCTTTTATCTTCTGCGCCAACGAATGCCTTCTACGTCTTGTTATGTTTGCCATTCTACTTCAATTTCTAAGTCTTCATTTCTATCTTGACAACCCTTTTTCACGTGCAAGATGTCACTATAGTTTCGTAGCATTATATATTTATTACGGGTATTGTTTGTCTTTGTGGTCTATTTATGTCTTTTGTAATATTTTTGTGTGCTTGCATAAATGTGTATTCTCATATTTTATTTACCTGATATGAAAGAGTATTTATTGAAATGAAGAATAATAACAGGACAGGTGAGAGTGCATTATCCCTCTTCTTTTTTTTCCTTTCAATATATCTCGTTAGCAAGAGTGGTCTTGGATTGATTTACTTCACTAAAGGGGATATAGTGAGGGAAAATGAGTGGTGAATTGATAAAATCTGATAAATGCCTTGGGTGGTTATTATCTTCTAACCAATTGGTGTAGCAGGTTTCTGTTAGGATCACGATGTCAACAAATATATTTTTATATGTTCTAATCAGCTACTGCATTTCTTTTTCAATTTTATCGACCACAAACTTAAGAAATTTTTTGTTGAACGATGCCGCCCCTTGTTCCGGCTTTTACATTTCCTTGTCTATGCGTGTTTTTTCTTTTTTTTTGTGTGTATGTGTGTGTCGGTGTGTGTGTGTGAGGTGTGCGTGTGTGTGTGTGTGTGCGTGTGGGGTG
>NW_011628992.1:0-1197 GCF_000512975.1 Sesamum indicum
AATATTAAAGACAAGTCCAATTAAGTCATCCTGTAACTGAAGAACTAAAGATAACAGCAAAGGGCTGTTCTCATACCAGAAAAAGGAGTGCAATAGAAACAGAATTTGAACACAGAACAGCAGAAACAGAGCCCAACAGCAATACAAACCAAGAACTCAACTCTTCAACAAGGAAAAAAAAAACACTGAATTTCACCAGAAATACATTCAAGAACACACCTTTAGGCCATTGTGGGAGGGGAGAAGGCAAAGAAAAAGGCTTTGGCTCCTCTGCAAACTCTTCATAAACACTATCACAGCATGAGAGGCAACAATCCAACAACCCAAACATTCTTTTTCCCCACCAAAATTTTATCCCTCAAAACATTCCAATAGGAGAAAGAGAATCCAAAAACCCACCAAGAAAAGTTTTTCTCAAGATGAGGGTCTCAGCTGGGCAGCAATTTGCATTGGAGGCTCCACAAAGTGGTTATAAATAGAGTAAGAGAAAAGGAGATTCCCTTATTATTCCTCAAGCAAGAGCTGCCCGTTGTGCCCAACTGACTCAGAAAACCATTTTCTGCAACTGTTTGATGAGTGAGAGAGAAAAAGTTGGAGGCTTTTACTTTTCTTGAAGGTTGAGTGAGAAGACAGCAACAAGTTAGAGAGAGAGAGAGAGAGTTTGTGTGTGCGTCTGTGAGAGAGAGAGAGAGTTTTCGATGTTGACGTTTGTTTTGATGAAACTGATACTTCACAGTTTTCAAGACCTGAGCTTTAGTTGATTTTGGATAACTTAATTACCTTTTAGTGCCCAACTTTTTCGGTAATTTTCAATGAAGGACACAAAAATCCACAAATACCAGAATCACACTAATTTTTGTATAATTGCACTTCAGTCCAGGAATTTTGAGTTCCTTCCAAAATAACACCAATAATAAATAAACCAACCAATTACCTAATCTAGTCTATATTTTGAGATTTAATAATTACGTCGACGCGTAATTCTGCCCAATGGATAAGAACGTAGCCCTTATTTTAATAAACCTAATTGAGTATAGGTTTAACAAATAAAACACAACCACTATTTATTTATACAGTTGGTGACGATTTATTTATAACATGACATAACAAAAACGATTACGTTCTTCCTTCGTTCCAAAATATCTGATTTATTTGACTTGATACAACTAGAGTTTTAGAATAAAATTTGAAACAAAT
>NW_011628993.1:0-1197 GCF_000512975.1 Sesamum indicum
TAGTTATTGATGAGGGGCAATGGCAGTGGCCTTTTATTACTGATTTGGAATGTATGGAGATCATTTACACATTACCTTAGGTTCATGGAGGGGACGACAGGATCAACTGGAGATTCTCTGAGGGACGACCCAACACACAATCACTATACAGACTTTTTCTGCCCACCTGGACCAAAAGTAGGATGGTCTTCACTACTTTCAGGTTCATTGAAGATTCTCCGACATAATTTCATCCTTTGGTTAGCAATTCAGGAGAAGCTACCGACTACCGATAAAGCTTGGATGACCCACCTTGGTGGATGTATCCTTTGTGATGAGGGTACAACGGAGACACACACTCACATGTTCTTCCGATGTCAATATAGCAGAAGATGCCTTGCAGCTGTACGCCAACATATTCGATTCTCTTGGCCCAATCGCGAGTGGAAAAGAGACGTGGAAGTGGAGGGGAAAACATATCGTTAATATCGCTTATCGAGCCTTACTTAGTTCATGCATATACCACATTTGGCGAGAGAGGAACCTGAGACGACTTGAACACACCCAACGGCCGGAACGTGTATTAGCTACTTGCATAGTAGATGACGTTAGACAAAGGATACTTAATATTAATCTACCATGTTCTATTAGGACATGTGCGCTCTATAGACTTTGGTGTATCCCTTGGTCTGTTAAGGGAGACACCAATTGATTGTTGTACTATACTCCTTTTTTTAATGAAACTTACCTTTACCCAAAAAAAATAAACAGTTAAATTTTGACCGTTCTCAGAATTCGACGAAACTTGACCCAAACGTTGGTCAAAGGGAAACGAACTTGCTTTGATAAAACTGTACAAAACAACTAAATTTTGAACGCTGTCATAATTCGACAAAACTTGACCAGAATGTTGGTCTAGACCCAAGAATTTGTATGGTAAATTTGCTAAACATAATAATAACTACAAGATTGTATAAAAGGGAAATGAACTTGCTTTTATAAAACCGTGCAAAACAACTAAATATTGAACGGTCTAAGAATTCGACGAAACTTGACCCAAACGTTGGTCTAGACACAAGAATATGCGTGGCAAATTTGGTGAGCGTAATAATAACTACAAGTTTGTATGAAAGGGAAACGAACTGGCTTTAATAAAACAGTGCAAAACAGCTAAATTTGGAACGTTCTCAAAATTCGACGAAACTTGACCAGACGTTG
>NW_011628994.1:0-1197 GCF_000512975.1 Sesamum indicum
CAACTAAGAACGGCCATGCACCACCACCCATAGAATCAAGAAAGAGCTCTCAGTAAGAAAGAGCTCTCAGTTAAAGAGCTCTCAGTGTGAGGTTAAGAGATTTCTCTCTCTAGAAAATTTTCTCTAGAGTGCCTCATCTTTGGTTTGCTCTTCCATGTCTCTTCTTCGAGTTTCTGCAAATTCCGGACCGATTAAACGTTTCCCCTTCGGCTGCTCATCATTTCTACCGAACGGTTTTGGGTTTTGAAGTCGTCTTGCCGGCGGGAAAGCCTCCACCGGAGTTGCAAAACAGGTTCTGTTTTTCTGCTGTTTCTGCTGTTTTTTGCTGCTGTTTTGGGTGGTTTTCTGCTGCAATTTCGAGCTGCTTGCACGGGCTGCATTCTGCCATCAATCTGCTGCTATTGCTGTGCGTTTTTAGCACCATTTTGCTGCTGCAACTGTGCAATTTTCCACCATCTTCTCTGCAGAAATACTGCTGTTTTGGCTGCTGTTTTTGGCGAAAAACTGCTGCAGTTTGCAGCCATTTGCATGGATAGAACCTTGCTGCAGTTTCTGTTCATTTTTGCATCATTTTGCTGTTGCTGTTGCCCAATTTTCAGCCATTTTTTCCGGCCAAAACGAGCTGCCGGAGGTAGGTGAAAAGTTTCCTTTTCTGGCAGCAACATAAACTGCCTGCTGCACTGCTGTTTCTGCACTTTCCCTGCTACCTGCTGTTTCCTGCAATTTCTGCTGCTTTTTGCCTGTTTTGGAGCTACAAATTTCTGCAGCATATTCTCCCACTGCTGCACATCCTCTTTGGTTCAAAAAATCAGCCATGGCAAAGAACAAGAAGGCCATGAAACCAGCAGCAAATTCTGCTTCCGGCCAGCCCTCCGACCGGCCACCGGCAGCGACTGAAACGGAAAAAACTGCTGCTGCAGCTGCCATAAATGCTGCCACCGGTCGGGCCATCAAACCGACCACCACCACCGCTGCTGAAACTGGAAAAATTGCTGCTGCAGCAGCCAAAAATGCTGCCACCGGACCGTCCACCAAACCGACCGCCACCACCGCTGCCGGTAAGGTGAGTTCTTCGACTTTTACTGAGTTCATTGCTGACATGGAGGACTCTCCCTCCCATATCACTAAGAATGTTACAGAAAACGGCACCGACAACCGGCCGGAGGGGAAACTGCCGGTGAAGGAAAATACGGGCAA
>NW_011628995.1:0-875 GCF_000512975.1 Sesamum indicum
TTGGGGAGGTAAATGATTAGTTCTTTACCTGATAAACAGTAAGCCACATGTAAGCACAAGCATGAGTCAAGGATCAGCTACAACATATATAACTAATTAATTGTTCTTAAGCAAAAGCACCATTCTCCCTCTTCTATGCGAGTACCCAAGAATCACGGTGATGCCACAGAAACTACCATGTGATTCAAGGGTGAAAATTATAGAGACCGCTATTAGCAGAAAGAAAATCAAAATGGCTAAACACACCAAAGTCAGGGTTCAAAACTACAATATTTTCTAATGGTCGCTGTCAACCAATTCAAGAATTGGTTAGCATATCATAACCACCCAAGGCAGTTATCAGCTTTTATCAATCCTCCACTCGTTTTTCCTTACTATATCCCCTCTAGTAAATTAAATCAATCCAAGACCACTCTTGCTAACGAGATATATTGAAAGGAAAAAAGAAGAGGGTAATACACTCTCTCCTATCCTGTTATTGCTCTTATTTCAATAAATACTCTTTAATATCAAGTAAACAAAAATGAGGATACACATCTATGCAAGCACACAAAAATATTACAAAGGACATAAATAGACCATAAAGACACACAATACCCGTAATGTGTATAAAATATTGCAAAACTATGGTGATATCCTGCATGAGAAAAAAGATTGTGTAGATAAAAGTGAAGACTTAGAAATTGAAGAAGGATGGCAAATGTAACAAGATGCAGATGACATTCGTTGGCGCTGAAGATAAAAGCAACACCTCACTTCTTCTATGTTCAAAATGAAAGTAAAACATGTCCTATCATGACACACACACTCACACACCCCACCCCAAACACACACACACCCCCACACACTCCACACGCATACACACACACACACAC
>NW_011628995.1:915-1197 GCF_000512975.1 Sesamum indicum
ACCCACCACACCCACACACCACAAAAAAAAAAAAGACGGACAGACAAGGAAATGGAAAATTCGAAACAAGGAGGGGGCATCATTAAGCAAAACTTCTCAAATTTGTGGCCGATAAAATTGAGAAAAAAATGCAGTCAATTTTTTCAGACGATGAAGTTTCATACTCTCAGTTGTCCTGCACCTGCAGCGTTTTCATGGCATCCGAAGTTCATAGATATGTGTAAGAAGCACTTCGATTTGATGAAGGCCCTGGATTGGTAATTCTGCTTGCAAGGAAGCTAC
>NW_011628996.1:0-1197 GCF_000512975.1 Sesamum indicum
AAAGAAAGTTGCAACATTTCCCAGTGTGTTTTACATATGTAATAGTATTAGGGCAATGATTTTTTCATTAACATTATCTAGTTTCTGGATCAACCTCTCTGAAAATTAAGATCTATTGTAGCAGGTTTCTGTTGAGATCATGATGTCAACGAATACATTTTTATATGTTATGATCAGCTACTGCATTTCTTTTTCAATTTTATCGTCCAAAAACTTGAGAAGTTTTGCTTAATGATGCCCCTCCTTGTTTCGAACTTTTTATTTCCTTGTTTGTCCATCTTTTTTTTTATGTGGTGTTTGAGTGTCTGTGGGGTGTGTGTGTGTGCGTGTGGGGTGTGTGTGTGTGTGCATGGGGGGTGTGTGTGTGTGTGTGTGCGTGTGGGGTGTGTGTGTGTGTGTGTGTATGCGTGTGGAGTGTGTGGGTGGGTGTGTGTGTTTGGGGTGGGGTATGTGTGTGTGTGTGTGTCACGATAGAACATGTTTTACTTTCATATTGAACAGTCTAATACGATGAACAGTCTGCCTTAAACTGGTTCAACACTTAACCAGCTCGAGTGCCACACATGCTGGCACCCATGCACACTGACAGGCAAATCAGCCATGCCAACGTCTGATAGAGCTTCAAGGGGCTTATAGGAGCATCTTCTAAGGTTGATCCGCCATTTGCTTCCAAATATCAAGAATGCTGAGGCATGGCCTTCTCCAGATTACCCCGTCCACCATTAACACCCTGTCTTCACAATGTTGGTTTCTTCTTTACATGGATGGGAAATCCTCTCACAGCTATGCGCATGCATTTTGTGGAAAGAGGAGAAATTATTCGTTGCTTCCTTGCAAGCAGAATTATCAATCCAGGGCCTTCATCAAATCGAAGTGCTTCTTACACATATCTACGAACTTTGGATGCCATGAAAACGCTGCAGGTGGAGGACAACTGAATTTGATGATTTTTTACAAAGGCCCAAGTCGGGACCGAAAAATTTTATTATTTTAGAGAGTTTATTAATTTATAGAGTATTAATTTGTAGAGGTTTTACTGTATCTTGTTAGCAAGAGTGGTCTTGAATTGATTTAATTTACTAAAGGGGATATAGTAAGGAAAAATGAGTGGAGGATTGATAAAATTTGATAACTGCCTTGGGTGGTTATGATATGCTAACCAATTCTTGAAATTGGTTGACAGCGACCATTACAAAA
>NW_011628997.1:0-1196 GCF_000512975.1 Sesamum indicum
CTTTTTCAGATCGCATTATCGAATGCCTCTTTTTCAGTTGGCATTAGTTGGACGCGTCTTTTTCAGTTCGCATTTGATTGGGTGCGTCTTTTTCAGATCGCATTGGATGCCTCTTTATTAGTTGGCAAGAATGATGCGTCTTTTTCAGATCACATTATTGGATGCCTCTTTTTCAGTTCGCGTTTGATTGGGTGCGTCTTTTTCAGATCGCATAAGTTGGACGCGTCTTTTTCAGTTCGCGTTTGATTGGGTGCGTCATTTTCAGATCGCATAAGTTGGACACGTCTTTTTCAGTTCGCGTTTGATTGGGTGCGTCTTTTTCAGATCGCATAAGTTGGACGCGTCTTTTTCAGTTCGCGTTTGATTGGGTGCGTCATTTTCAGATCGCATAAGTTGGACACGTCTTTTTCAGTTCGCGTTTGATTGGGTGCGTCTTTTTCAGATCGCATAAGTTGGACGCGTCTTTTTCAGTTCGCGTTTGATTGGGTGCGTCATTTTCAGATCGCATAAGTTGGACACGTCTTTTTCAGTTCGCGTTTGATTGGGTGCGTCATTTTCAGATCGCATAAGTTGGACACATTTTTTTCGGTTCGCATTTAATACTTTGAAGATTTTGATAGTGGATAAAAATAAAGGCAAATGTAAGCATAAAAATGTACACAGTTTTATAAATTGCTTCCGGAGAAATGCAGTTTTTACAAGTTTCTTCAAGCATTGACATATGCAGTAATGACTATATCTATGTACAAGATGCAATCTCCCTAACCTTTACATAATTGGTGGCCTTTCACAGGCTCCGGAATTCGATCCCTTCGTGGTCGACGGCCTTTCACAGGCACCAGAACACACCGGGTAGCTCGTCGACCCACGATCCTTTATTTTCAAGGCGCATCTTCAAGTGCTGCAAGATCGTCTTGTTAGTCACCTCGGTCTGTCCGTTCGCTTGAGGGTTTGCGACCGCTGTAAAGTGCTGCGCGATCTTCAGTTCCTTGCACCATTCCGTAATCCTTCTCCCCTGAAACTGGGTGTCACTGTCAGATATCAATATTCTAAGTATCCTAAACCTGCAGATGATGTTTTTCCAAATGAAGTTGATGACTTCTTTTTCGGATATCTTGGCCACTGCCTCCGCTTCGACCCACTTGGAGAAGTATTCGACCGCCACAATGATAAATTTCTTCTGAGCTTGGGCGGGT
>NW_011628998.1:0-1196 GCF_000512975.1 Sesamum indicum
ACACAAATGCTTGGGTCTAGACCAACGTTTGGGTCAAATTTAGTCGAATTCTGAGAACGTTCAGAATTTAGGTGTTTTGCACGGTTTTATTAAACAAAGTTTGTTTCCCTTTTATACTAACTTGTAATTATTATTACGTTCAGGAAATTTACAACACAAATGCTTAGGTCTAGACCAACGTTTGGGTCAAGTTTCGTCGAATTCTGAGAACGTTGAAAATTTAGCTATTTTGCACGGTTTTATTGAAGCAAGTTTGTTTCCCTTTATATACGAACTTGTAGTTATTATTACGCTTAGCAAATTTACAACACAAATTGATGGGTCTAGACCTGCGATTGGGTCAAGTTTCGTCGAATTCTGAGAACGTTCAAAAGTTAGCTGTTTTGCACGGTTTTGTTAAAGCAAGTTTGTTTTCCTTTTATACTAGCTTTTAGTTATTATTACGCTTAGAAAATTTATCACACAAATGTTTGGGTCTAGACCAACGTTTGGGACAGGTTTCGTCGAATTCTGATAACGTTCAAAATTTAGCTGTTTTGCACGGTTTTATTAAAGCAAGTTTGTTTTCCTTTTATACTAACTTGTAGTTCTTATTACGCTTAGGCAATTTAACACACAAATTTTTGGGTCTAGACATACGTTTGGGTCAAGTTTCATTGAATTCTGAGAACGTTCAAAATTTAGCAGTTTCGCACGGTTTTATTAAAACAAGTTTGTTTCGCTTTTATACTAACTTGTAGTTATTATTACGCTTAGCAAATTTACCACACAAATGCTTGGGTCTAGGCCAACGTTCGGGACAGGTTTCGTCGAATCCTGAGAACGTTCAAAATTTAGCTGTTTTGCACGGTTATATTAAAGCAAGTTTGTTTCCCTTTTATACTAACTTGTAGTTATTATTACGCTTAGCAAATGTATAACACAAATGCTTGGGTCTAGATCTACGTTTGGGTCAAGTTTCGTAAAATTTTGAGAACGATCAAAATTTTGCTGTTCTGCACGGTTTTTTTAAAGCAACTTTGTTTCCCTTTTATAATAACTCGTAGTTCTTATTACGCTTAGGCAATTTAACACCCAAATTCTTGGGCCTAGACATACGTTTGGATCAAGTTTCGTCGAATTCTGAGAATGCTCAAAATTTAGTTGTTTTACACGGTTTTATTAAGACAAGTTTGTTTTCATTTTATACTAACTTG
>NW_011628999.1:0-254 GCF_000512975.1 Sesamum indicum
GTATAAAAGGGAACAAACTTGTTTTAATAAAACGTGCAAAACAGCTAAATTTTGAGCATTCTCAGAATTCGGCGAAAATTGATCCAAACGTAGGTCTACACCCAAGAATTGTGTGTTAAATTTCCTAAGTGTAATAATAACAACAAGTTAATATAAAAGGGAAACAAACTTGTTTTAATAAAACCGTGTAAAACAGCTAACTTATGAACGTTCTCAGAATTCGTCGAAACTTGACCCAATCGCAGGTCTAGAAC
>NW_011628999.1:372-1195 GCF_000512975.1 Sesamum indicum
GTCTAGACCCAAGCATTTGTGTTGTAAATTTGCTAAGCGTAATAATAACTACAAGTTAATATAAAAGGGAAACAAAATTGTTTTAATAAAACTGTTCAAAATAGCTAAATTTTGAGCATTCTCAGAATTCGACGAAACTTGACCCAAACATAGGTCTAGATCCAAGAATTTGTGTGTTAAATTTCTAAGCATAATAATAATTATAAGTTAGTATAAGAGGGAAACAAAATTACTTTAATAAAACCGTGCAGAACAGCTAAATTTTGAACATTCTCAAAATTTTACGAAACTTGAACCAAACATAGATCTAGACCCAAGCATTCGTGTTATACATTTGCTAAGCGTTATAATAACTACAAGTCAGTATAAAACGAAAACAAACTTGCTTTAAGAAAACCATGCAAAAGAGCTAAATTTTGAACGTTTTCAGAATTCGATGAAACCTATCTCAAACGTTGGTCTAGACACAAGCATTTGTGTGGTAAATTTCCTAATCGTAATAATAACTACAAGTTAGTATAAAAGGGAAACAAACTTGTTTTAATAAAACCGTGTAAAACAGCTAACTTATGAACGTTCTCAGAATTCGACGAAACTTGACCCAATCGCAGGTCTAGAACCAAGCCTTTGTGTTGTAAATTTGCTAATCGTAATAATAACTACAAGTTAGTATAAAAGGAAAATAAACTTGATTTAATAAAGCCATGCAAAACAACTAACTTTTGAACGTTCTTAGAATTCGACAAAACTTTACCCAATCGCAGGTCTAGACCCAAGCATTTGTGTTGTAAATTTGCTAATCGTAATAATACTACAAGTTAGT
>NW_011629000.1:0-1188 GCF_000512975.1 Sesamum indicum
ACCCTGCTATTTATAAAATGGTTGCAGCACCAAAAATGAAAATGCATGCAGTAAACAGAATGCTGACCAGCCACAAGCAACACGACGTTGCATGATAAAAAAAAATCAGCAGCAAGAGAAAATCATCAGATTAGAACGTCGCAAGTGGTCTGTATATTTATTTCAAGTGGAAAATCATGAATAGGATAAACCTTATTTAACTTTCCCTTTAAGATATGTGCAAATGCAATATAATCATTAGCTGACAAGGTTTCCTTTTTTCACTAGAAATGAACAAGAAAAGTGGTATGGGTAGAGACTTGCCTTGTGGTTCAATTTGGACAGACTGTCCCATATTTTTGGGTGTCGTTAGGGAGCAAAGATAGAACCAGCAGGATTAGTGATTCATGAATACCTTCAACATGACTTTGGAGTGCCTCAATTTCCTTCTTTATTGGCAAACCTTTCCCTAGTGCATCTACCAATTCCACTGCTCCCTGCAACACGTGAAAGTTTAGACGATAATTCAGTCAAACAGACCACTTCACTCAAGATGAATCAGACATGCTAGTAGGTTGTAGCCATTAAAAACTATCAGACTATGTCAAGGCCTCCAAGTAATAAAGAAACATTTGCAGTGCACGACATGTTTTATTTGGGCGTTTATAGTTTGTCCCAAGTAAAATTTTCTACACTAACCACATAGCAACAACCAATGTCAGAAAAAGAATATCGCAATAGTATTCCTCGTGTGAGTTTATGTGATTTGATAAATGATTTCCATCAACGAGCTGTTTGCAATAGCCACATTTTAGATAGTTTGAAAACACAAGAGTAATAGGCATCTCACTAAAAACAACACACACTTACAGGCCATTCAAACACTTCTATTTTAGATGTATCCAAAATGTGGACCGACATGTTCTAAAAATTGAAAAAGCTAGAGATAAAAATGAGCAAACTAGCAAGTACCTTTAAAATGTAATGATAGATGTTTTGGCAAGCGACAACCATTTATCTCCATACTTCAGGTTGATGAGTGGATATTGCTTTTCTTTCATTCTTTTTTTCTCTTTTTTTTTTGTTGGATCTAGCTTTTCTTATTTGCAGTTCTTTTTCTTTCTTTTCTTTTTTTTTTGGGGGGATTGTGGATTTTGCTTTTTTTAAGTGCTTTGTAGTTCTCTTAAACTTGTCTCCCAATGCATCTTT
>NW_011629001.1:0-1188 GCF_000512975.1 Sesamum indicum
GTTTTCTTTGTAAATCACAGGATTGATTCAAATGGTTAGCGGGATGTTCAGCCTTCGCCTCTCTAAAAGTCTTATTTTTTTTTTTTTTCCTACTTTTCAGCTATTAAATTTCATAGAATTAAAAGTTTCAAAATTCATATAATAATAAATTAATTTTACTGGTTTTGAATTTTACATAATATTTTTGAGTTATTTGATCGATCGGTCGATCCTTAGCAAAGTACGTTTTGAATTTCTATCCTTATTCAGAATATTTAAACTTAGATCTATATGAAAAAGAAATGGTGATGATGTATCCATAGTTCAAGAAAATGGAGCTAATTTGTACATTTTAATAAACCCTTATTTTTATATTGTTTTTCTTCCCTATCTCCTCTCATTTTTGGTGGCGCAGTTAAATTATTATCGATTTTATTTGTTTTCTTCTTAATTTATTAACTTATCATAAATCAATATACACAAATAATAATTATTTGATATAACAAAATTAGTAAATGATTATAATGTATATTATTTAAATTTAACCTCACCAATTTAGTGTGCCAACATTATAAGTATATTTAATCGTAAACGTTGACCCTTAAGTTATTTTTTGCTTCTTTTTGGGGGTCATTAAAAAGAAAAGATAGCGTATACATCTTTTAATTTTGTCGTGAATTGGTGATATTTAGGTGTTATCAAAATCAAGGAAATTTTTTAACACTACATGAAATATAGTATTGAATTATGATTAATTATCATAATTAATAATATATAATTATAGCAAAAAATCGATAATTATTGCCATGCAATGATTGTTATACGTAAGTTTTGTGAGAACGGCTAAAACTTATCTTAATTTCATGATTGTTAGTTATGGCATATCATATGAGTTGTGGAATGTGATTAACATGTCCACAGAGCTTGAAATGGATGTGACATATATAGCAGCATTACAAAAGAGTTGGGGAATTAATTACATAATTTGAATTCCAACACGGCGGCTTGTAAGACTACACATTCATTGGTTCCTCTCCAAAGATTATATTTTATTAAATAATATATTATTGAATTATATTTTATTATAATTTATAAAAGGGTGAATTACATCGGACTCTTTCAAAATTTGTCATAATTATAAATATCTTTTTATTGTTTGAAAATTATGAATAGCCTATTGAGATTAACAATCGTCTAACGAATACCCCT
>NW_011629002.1:0-1188 GCF_000512975.1 Sesamum indicum
TATCATCCTTGTCCACTGTAATGGCACTTAAGAGCATAGGATATCCAGCATATTTGAATGGCATCAATACACTCCCATATCGCCTATATAGAATACACTGGCCCTTTAAGAGAAGCAACCACCTCCAACTCTGGGGACCTTGCAATCCTTGCACGGTCACCTAAGGGAGAGGAATAAGAAAGCAGTAGATCACTAAAAAGAAAATATGAAACATGGAACTCAAATATGAAGAAATACAACAAATTAAAGAGGATTGCATTCCGGCCAAAGACATGCCTCATAAAAATCCTCATATGTAGGGTTCAACTCAGGAATTTTGTCCAACTTTGCTGATCATATTCCAAGAAGTGTACTGATTGCAGAATGAAATATTAGATGCAGGCAACAAAACCAAAGGGAAACATATGTAAGTAGTCCAAACCTCATAGGAAAGCCCTATGATTTACATTTTCACTCTTCCGCAAAAGCCACTTAAATTTATATATTTAAATTTATTTCTTGCCTTAAAAAGAGAGTATCATATATAAAA
Source organism: Sesamum indicum (assembly GCF_000512975.1). Taxonomy (NCBI): domain Eukaryota; kingdom Viridiplantae; phylum Streptophyta; class Magnoliopsida; order Lamiales; family Pedaliaceae; genus Sesamum; species Sesamum indicum. Next base: position 530 of record NW_011629002.1, read on the forward strand.
AAAAAATATATATATATATAAAGTCCCGTGTCCTTCCTAGTTCCAAGATATATTTAAAATCAATACCGATATCCATTTATATGTGTAAAAAAGCATTTGGCTCATCTTGACAGCATAAACACCTTTAGAGCAGTTTCTACCAATCAAATAAACAGCTTAATTGTGAAAACGGTGTCTAAACAAGTTGACTAATTCATTTGAAATAAGATCTGGCAGCTTATAAGATCCCTTGTCTATATGTTCTTTTTTTTTTCTCAAGCTTAATCATATAGTCTCCGTTTTTTATCAGTAACGACAGATCCTCACACAGGATCAAGGAATTTGGCATACCTGCAAGCACTCATAAGCATTCTGCACTGCCAGAAACTTCTCCCTCCCTTTAGGATTTTTGTCTGAATGATACTTCATTGCAAGTTTCCTATACTGTCTCTTGAGCTTTTCCTCATCAATATACTCAATCTGCTTTGATATATCAGGTATCTCCTCAACCGACTCAAAACTTGGTTTCTTAGGGGCGTCTTCTCTGGATACTTCATCAATAGAAATCTCTAGTATCTTGCAAGCTTCTTCTTCAGAAAGGTCCATTGCCCTTCGAGTTAACTCTTCTCTCCACATTACTAGCAATGATTGCAAAAACTCAACATGTTCAACAATAGGCC
>NW_011629003.1:0-1183 GCF_000512975.1 Sesamum indicum
TTCACATCCACAAACATCAGCCCTTTCTTCCGAGGATTCCGGGGCTGTGCTTCCTCTTCCGGCTGGCTCACCGTAAGAGCTGGGGCAGTCTTTCTTGCATGTGGTGGCACCAACTTCTTTGCCGCCACTTGGGACAGCGTGTTGCACCATTGGGAGATGGCGCCCAAGTTGTCCTCCTCTTCTTCCGAATCATGCCCACCACTCGCAGATGCTTGTGGCTCCATAGTCTTTGCGGGCGACGCCTTGTCAGTAAAGGTCGCCAGCGCGTTCAACAGTTGTTTCTTCGGGCAGTCCCGATATCTATGCGGGCTGTCGCATAGGAAGCATCCACTGTTCTTCTGCGGCGCCCCCTGCTTTGTCTCCTGGGGCCTGTTCTTGCCCGAACTCCCCATTGAACTACTCTGAGCGTGGGGCTTTCGATCTCCCCCACCTCTATTGGAGTTACTCTTGAATGATCTCGCCCCGCCCGGCTTATTCTGTACAGGACCAGGCGTCGTCTGCCTGTCCCTCCGGCCCTCTGGGTTGAAATCTGTCAAGCGTTCGGCCGCTGCCATAGCCGACCCCAAATCAGTCACCCGTTGGCGCTGCAGCTCAAGACGCGCCCACGGTTTCAGGCCCTCCATGAATGTGAAGAGCTTGTCCTTCTCCGACATATCCCGAATGTCTAGCATCAGTGCTGAGAAAGATTTCACATAATCTCGCACGGAGCCTGTATGCTCCAGCTTCCGCAATGCCCGCCTGGCATTATACTCGACGTTCTCCGGGAAGAACTGCTCTCGAATCGCTTCCCGAAGAAGGGCCCAGGTATCAAGCCGCACATGATTGGCTTGGATCTCCGCATATTTGGTGCGCCACCACAGCTTGGCATCACCCGTCAGATACATTGTCGCCGTCGACACCTTCCTTGCCTCATCTTCCATATTTGCCGCAAGGAAGTATTGTTCCATATCAAAAAGGAAGTTCTCGACCTCCTTCGCATCCCGAGCACCACCATAGGCCTTCGGTTCAGGAATCCGAAGCCTAGCACCATGATCATGAGCAGCAACAGGGGCGTTACTCACTGCACGTTGGAGCAGACCAATCTGAATCGACATCTGTTCCATATCACGCCACATATCGGCGATACCGCCACCTCCAAAAGCACTGCCCATCTCTTGGACAACCTGCCGACATTCGTCGAGTT
>NW_011629004.1:0-1183 GCF_000512975.1 Sesamum indicum
TTGGTCTAGACCCATGAATTTGTGTTGTAAATTTGCTAAGCATAATAATAACTACAAGTTTTTATAAAAGGTAAAGAAACTTACTTTAATAAAACCGTACAAAACAGCTAAACTTTAAACGTTCTTAGAATTCAACGAAACTTGACCCAAACGTTGGTTTAGACCTAAGAATTTGTGTGGTAATTTTCTAAGCTTTAATAATAAGTACAAGTTTGTATAAAAGGGAAACAATTTTGCTCTAATAAAACCGTGCAAAACAGCTAAATTTTGAAAATTCTCAGAATTCAACGAAGCCTGACCCAAATGTTGGTCTAAACCCAACAGTTTGTGTGGTAAATTTGCTAAGCGTAATAACAACTACAAGTTTGTATAAAAGGGAAACAAACTAGTTATACTAAAATCGTGCAAAACAGTTACATTTTGAACGTTACCTGAATTCGATGAAATTTGACCCAAAAATTGGTCTAGACCATAGAATTTGTCTGGTAAATTTGCTAAGTTTGATAATAACTACGATTTTGTATAAAAGGGAAACAAACTTGCTCTAATAAAACCGTTCAAGAAACAGCTAAATTTTGAACGTTACCAGAATTCGACGAAACTTGTCCCAAACGTAGGTTTAGACCCAAGAATTTGTGTGGTAAATTTGATAAGCGTAATAATAACTACAAGTTTTTATAAAAGGAGAACAAACTTGCTTTAATAAAACCGTGCAAAACAGCTAAATTTTGAACGTTCTCAGAATTCGACGAAACTTGACCCAAAACGTTGGTCTAGACCCATGAATTTGTGTTGTAAATATGCTAAGCATAATAATAACTACATGTTTTTATAAAAGGCAAACAAACTTACGTTAATAAAACCGTACAAAACAGCTAAACTTTAAACGTTCTTAGAATTCGACGAAACTTGACCCAAACGTTGGTTTAGACCTAAGAATTTATGTGGTAATTTGCTAAGCTTTAATAATAACTACAAGTTTGTATAAAAGGGAAACAATCTTGCTCTAATAAAATCGTGCAAAACAGCTAAATTTTGAAAATTTCTCAGAATTCAACGAAACTTGACCCAAGCGTTGGTCTAGACCCAACAATTTATGTGGTAAATTTGCTAAGCGTAATAACACCTACAAGTTTGTATAAAAGGGAAACAAACTAGTTATAATAAAACCGTGCAAAACAGT
>NW_011629005.1:0-1182 GCF_000512975.1 Sesamum indicum
TAATTTTCATTAAAAAGAAAAAGAGAAGTATATTACAACAGTGTCCCTCATTAGATCTTGACCCATTCGCAAGTCTAGATCCAAGCATGTCTGTTGTAAATTTGCTAATCGTAATAATAACTACAAGTTAGTATAAAAGGTAAACAAACTTGTTTTAATAACAACTAACTTTTGAACGTTCTTAGAATTCGACGAAACTTGAGCCAATCGCAGGTCTAGACCCAAGCATTTGTGTTGTAAATTTGCTAATCGTAATAATACTACAAGCTAGTATAAAAGGGAAACAAACTTGATTTAATAAAACCGTGCAAAACAGCTAAATTTTGAACGGTTTCAGAATTCGACGAAACTTGACCCAAACGTTGGTCTAGATCCAAGAATTTGAGTGTTAAATTTCTAAGCATAATAATAATTATAAGTTAGTATAACAGGGAAACAAACTTACTTTAATAAAACCGTGCAGAACAGCTAAATTTTGAAAATTCTCAAAATTTTACGAAACTTGAACCAAACATAGATCTAGACCCAAGCATTTGTGTTACATTTGCTAAGCGTTATAATAACTACAACTCAGTATAAAACGAAAACAAACTTGCCTTAATAAAACCGTGCAAAACAGCTAAATTTTGAACGTTCTCAGAATTCGAATAGCCTGTCCCAAACGTTGGTCTACACTCAAGCATTTGTGTGGTAAATTTGCTAAGTGTAATAATAACTACAAGTTAGTATAAAAGGGAAACAAACTTGTTTTAATAAAACCGTGCAAAACAGCTAAATTTTGAGCATTCTCAGAATTCGACGAAAATTGATCCAAACGTAGGTCTAGACCCAAGAATTGTGTGTTAAATTTCCTAAGTGTAATAATAACAACAAGTTAATATAAAAGGGAAACAAACTTGTTTTAATAAAAGCGTGTAAAACAGCTAACTTATGAACGTTCTAAGAATTCGACGAAACTTGACCCAATCGCAGGTCTAGAACCAAGACTTTGTGTTGTAAATTTGCTAATCGTAATAATAACTACAAGTTAGTATATAAAAGGAAAACAAACTTGTTTTAATAAAACTATGCAAAATAACTAACTTTTGAACGTTCTTAGAATTCGACGAAACTTGACCCAATCGCAAGTCTAGACCCAAGCATTTGTGTTGTAAATTTGCTAATCGTAATAATAACTACAAG
>NW_011629006.1:0-1181 GCF_000512975.1 Sesamum indicum
TTTTTTTTTTTTTGGGTAAATGTAATTTTTATTAAGTAAAAATGATACAACACAACAAAGTTATCATCATGTGGTTTTTCCCTCGACAGGCTGAGGGATACGCCATAGTCTATACAAAGCTCGTGTACTGACAGAATAGCTAATGAAATACTAATGATTCGTTGCCTGATATCATCAACTATCAATAATGCCATGGTGCTCGGAGTCCTCTCGACGTGCTCGAATCATCTCAGGTTTCTCTCCCTCCAGATGCGGTAAACAGAAGATGCTAGTAGTGCTGGATAAGCTATGTTAACGATGTGCTTACCCCTCCATCTCCGAGAAGCCCACTCGATGTCTTTTGCCTAGTTTCTATTGGGCCAATGAAATCGTACCATCCTTCGGATTGCTGTGAGACACTGTCGACTAAATCTGCACTGGAAGAAAAGGTGTGTATGTGTCTCTGTTGCCCCCTTGTTGCAAAGGATGCAATTGCCAAAGTGAGATAGCCATGGTCTGTTTGTCGTAGGCAGCTTGCCAAGAATAGCAAGCCATAAGATGAATAAGTGACGTGGAATCATTAAGGAGCCCGAAAGTAGTAAGGCCCATCCTACTTTCGGACCAGGGGTGTCAAATAAACGGTAGAGGGCCTGTGTTGTGGGTTTTCCGCCATCAAATTTCCATACAACCGATCATCTTCTCCATGAATTTGCGGCAATCTATGTGTGATCTCCAAACACTCGAAATCCGTGATGGGAGGCCACTGCCATTCGCCATCCGTTATCACTGAACTGAGTTTTGCCGACTCTTCAAGTCCTAGAACCCTCGGACCCCGTGGGAAATGCGCAATAAGCGGCCCGAGGTGGTGCCACGGGTCTTGCCAAACATAAAAAGTCCTTCCATTTCCAATTTGGTACTCCACAGCCGAAGGTAGGGACGAAGCCGTAGTAATTTTCGCCATCCCCACGAACCTCCATGCTCCCGGATCGTCCAAATCGAAGTGTCCCTTAGCCTGCCATGATAAAGCCACTACACCAGCCAAAGGTAGAATTTCCTCCCGTCTCCGATCTAATAGTCCACCATAGGGCGGAGGAAAACCCGTAGACGTAGAATTTTCCGCCAACCCCATGAGACTCCATGTTCCCTAATCGTCCAAATGGAGATGTCTTGTAACCGACCCTGGTAAAGTCATTCAATCCAAA
>NW_011629007.1:0-1181 GCF_000512975.1 Sesamum indicum
TGACCCAATTGCAGGTCCAGACCCATCCATTTGTGTTGTAAATTTGCTAAGGGTAATACTAACTACAAGTTTGTATAAAAGGAAAACAAACTTGCTTTGATAAAACCGTGCAAAACAGCTAAATTTTGAACGGTTTCACAATTCGACGAAACTTGACCCATACGTTGGTCTAGACCCAAGCATTTGTGTAGTAAATTTGCTAAGCGTAATAATAACTACAAGTTAGCATAAAAGGGAAACAAACTCGCTTTAATAAAACCGTGCAAAACAGCTAAATTTTGAACGTTCGTAGAATTCGACGAAACCAGTCCCAAACGTTGGTCTAGTCCCAAGCATTACTGTGGTAAATTTTCTAAACGTAATAATAACTTCAAGTTAGTATAAAAGGGAAACAAACTTGTTTTAATAAACCGTACAAAACAGCTAAATTTTGAGCATTCTCATAATTGGACGAAACTTGACCCAAATGTAGGTCTAGACCCAAGAGTTTGTGTGTTAAATTTTCTAAGCGTAGTAATAACTACAAGTTAGTATAAAAGGGAAACGAACTTGTTATAATAAAACCGTGCAAAACAGCTAACTTTTGAACGTTTTCTCAGAATTCAACAAAAGTTGACCCAATCGTTGGTCTAGACCCATCCATTTGTGTTGTAAATTTGCTAAGCGTAATAATAACTACAAGTTAGCATAAAAGGGAAACAAACTTGCTTTAATAAAACCGTGCAAAACAGCTAAATTTTGAACATTCTCAGAATTCGACGAAACTTGACCGAAACATAGGTCTAGGCCCAAGAGTTTGTGTGTTAAATTTTCTAAGCGTAATAATAACTACAAGTTAGTATAAAAGGGAAACAAACTTGTTTTAATAAAACCGTGCGAAACAGCTAACTTTTTAACCGTTCTCATATTCAACGAAACTTGACCCAATTGCAGGTCCAGACCCATCCATTTGTGTTGTAAATTTGCTAAGGGTAATACTAACTACAAGTTAGTATAAAAGCGAAACAAACTTGCTTTAATAAAATCGTGGAAAACAGCTAAATTTTGAACGTTTTCAAAATTTGACGAAACTTGACCCAAACATTGGTCTAGACCCAAGCATTTGTGTTTTAAATTTGCTAAGCGTACTAATAACTACAAGTTAGCATAAAAGGAAAACAAACTTTCTTTAATAAAACCGT
>NW_011629008.1:381-1177 GCF_000512975.1 Sesamum indicum
GAGAATTCATTAGTTGATGCATTTAGTGTTTTTCAATTTGATGTAATGTATCATTTTAATTACTTTGTTCTTCTGGTTGTAAGAGTTCTGATATTTACTGAGTATGCTATATGTGATTCCGACATGTGATCAGTCATGTTAGATAAATATGGCAGTAATGCTTTGGAATTTTATTGAATTTAATGTTGTTTTAGTAGTTGGTTGCTATTCGATGCGTTGGGAAAAGCCTGCCTATGGGCATCAAAAAGACGTTAACTATTGCTGCTCTTTTGAACCCAGTGCTATTATTGGAGCAAAGAAGGTTGCAACATTTCCCAGTGTGTTTTATATGTAATTTTATTAGGGCAATATTTTGTGATTAATATTATCCAGTTTCTGGACCAACCTCTCTGAAAATCATGATCGCATGTAGTAGGTTTTTATTGAGATCATGATATCAAAAAATATATTTTTATACGTTCTAATCAGCTACTACATTTTTTTTCAATTTTATCGACCACAAACATGAGAAGTTTTGTTGAATGATGCCCCCTCATTGTTCCGGCTTTCCAATTTACTTGTGTGTGCGTCTTTTTTTTTTATGTGTGTGTATGCATGTGTGTGTGTGTGCGGTGTGTGTCTGTGCGTGTGTGTGGGTGTGTGTGTGTGTGGTGTGTGGGATGTGTGTGTGTGTGTGTATGTGTGGATATGTGGGGTGTGTGTGTGTGTGTTTGTGGGTATGTGGAGTTTGGGTGTGTGTTTGTGTGTGTGTGTTTTTCAGTTTGGTGGATGATGAGCTTCTTGATGAAAACCACTT
>NW_011629009.1:0-1175 GCF_000512975.1 Sesamum indicum
TTGGGTCAAGTTTCGTCGAATTTTGAAAACGTTCAAAAGTTAGCTGTTTTGGACGGTTTTATTGAAATAAGGTTTTTTCCTTTTTATACTAACTTATAGTTATTATTAACCTTGGCAATTTTCCAATAAAAATGCTTGGGTCTAGACCTGGGATTGGGTCAAGTTTCGTTGAATTCTGAGAACGTTCAAATATTAGCTGTTTTCCTCGGTATTATTAAAACAAGTTTGTTTCCCTTTTACACTAACTTGTAGTTATTATTACGCTTAGAAAAGTTACCACACAAATGCTTGTGTCTAGCTCAACGTTTGAGATAGGTTTCGTCGAATTCTGAGAACGTCCAAAATTTAGCTGTTTTGCACGGTTTTATTAAAACAAGTTTGTTTCCCTTTTATACTAAATTGTAGTTATTATTACGCTTAGCAAATTTACAACACAAATGCATTGGTCTAGACCAACGTTTGGGTCAAGTTTCGTCGAATTCTGAAAACGTTCATAAGTTAGCTGTTTTACACGGTTTTATTAAAACAAGTTTGTTTCCCTTTTATATTAACTTGTAGTTATTATTACACTTAGCAAATTTACCACACAAATGCTTGGGTGTAAACCAACGTTTAGGACAGGTTATTCGAATTCTGAGAACGTTCAAAATTTATCTGTTTTGCACGGTTTTATTAAAGCAAGTTTGTTTTCGTTTTATACTGACTTGTAGTTATTATAACGCTTAGCAAATGTATAACAGAAATGCTTGGGTCTAGATCTATGTTTGGTTCAAGTTTCGTAAAATTTTGAGAATGTTCAAAATTTAGCTGTTCTGCACGGTTTTATTAAAGTAATTTTGTTTCCCTGTTATACTAACTTATAATTATTATTATGCTTAGAAATTTTACACACAAATTCTTGGATCTAGACCTACGTTTGCGTCAAGTTTCGTCGAATTCTGAGAATGCTCAAAATTTAGCTGTTTTGAACAGTTTTATTAAAACAATTTTGTTTCCCTTTTATACTAACTTGTAGTTATTATTACGCTTAGCAAATTTACAACACAAATGCATTGGTCTAGACCAACGTTTGGGTCAAGGTTCGTCGAATTCTGAGACCGTTCCAAATTTAGCTGTTTTGCACGGTTTTATTAAATCAAGTTTGTTTCCCTTTTATACTAACTTGTAGTATTATT
>NW_011629010.1:0-1174 GCF_000512975.1 Sesamum indicum
GTTTTGCACGATTTTATTAAAGCAAGTTTGTTTCGCTTTTACACTAACTTGTAGTTATTATTACGCTTAGCAAATTTACTAGACAAATGGATGGGTCTGGACCTGCGATTGGGTCAATTTCGTTGAATTCTGAGAACATTCAAAAGTTAGCTGTTTTGCACGGTTTTATTAAAACAAGTTTGTTTCCCATTTATACTAACTTGTAGTTATTACTATGCTTAGAAAATTTAACACACAAACTCTTGGGTCTAGACCTACGTTTGGGTCAAGTTTCGTCCAATTATGAGAATGCTCAAAATTTAGCTGTTTTGCACGGTTTATTAAAACAAGTTTGTTTCCCTTTTATACTAACTTGTAGTTATTATTACGTTTAGAAAATTTACAATACTAATGCTTGGGACTAGACCAACGTTTGGGACTGGTTTCGTCGAATTCTGAGAACGTTCAAAATTTAGCTGTTTTGCACGGTTTTATAAAAGCAAGTTTGTTTCCCTTTTATGCTAACTTGTAGTTATTATTACGCTTAACAAATTTACAACAGAAATGCTTGGGTCTAGACCAATGTTTGGGTCAAGTTTCGTCGAATTCTGAAAACGTTCAAAATTTAACTGTTTTGCATGATTTTATTAAAGCAAGTTTGTTTCGCTTTTATACTAACTTGTAATTAGTATTACCCTTAGCAAATTTACAACACAAATGGATGGGTCTGGACCTGCAATTGGGTCAAGTTTCGTCGAATTCTGAGAATTGTCAAAATTTAGCTGTTTTGCACGGTTTTATTAAAACAAGTTTGTTTTCCTTTTATACTAATTTGTAGTTATTATTACGTTTAGCAAATTTACAACACAAATGCTTGGGTCTAGACAAACGTTTGGGTCAACTTTCGTCGAATTCTGAAAACGTTCGAAATTTAGCTGTTTTGCACGGTTTTATTAAATAAAGTTTGTTTCCCTTTTATGCTAACTTGTAGTTATTAGTACGCTTAGCAAATTTACAACACAAATGCTTGGCTTGTAGTTATTATTACGCTTAGCAAATTTACAACACAAATGCTTGGGTCTAGACCAACGTTTGGGTGAAGCTTCATCGAATTCTGAAAACGATCGAAATTTAGCTGTTTTGCACGGTTTTATTAAACAAAGTTTGTTTCCCTTTTAAACTAACTTGTAATTAT
>NW_011629011.1:0-1174 GCF_000512975.1 Sesamum indicum
TTACAAGACTAAAATTTTCAAAATTATATTATTAAAACATTTAGTGTTATCAATAAAATATAAGTAAAATACTATAGGACTGCAGGTCGATATATATGCACACATATGTATCCGGAGTTCTTGAATAAAGTTGAGAATTAAATCAAATTATTCATGATTTGATTTGAGGTTGATGAATAAATGTGTAATACGATTATATTAGTATAACATGACTAACACGAATTGCGATAACATGTTTACATTTATGATATCTATAGAAGCGTATTAATCATCACTATATTCTTGAATATGAACGAGGAATAAGATGTGTGATTAATTCTTGTAACATTTATCTAAGTTAATAAAACTCATATATGTACATTTATGGTGCTTCCATCAATGAAATATTTAGTCCTAGTTACCAAATTTAACTTTGTTTATAAAATTATTTTGAAATATAATCCTACTCATATCAATTTAAAGCTTATGCCAGTACAATCCATATGATCAAGAATAGTTCGAAATTATCTTATTTATAAATGTGAATATATTAATGATGTTTGTATCAATAAAGTATAATATAGTCTTGTGCGATCTTAATTATACCAAGTAAAAATTCATGTTCCGTGTATTTAGTATGATCATCAAGTGAAAAATCGTGTACTCTCAATTACTATGGTCTACCAAAGATGTTATTATGTTGATCCAGTCTAAAACCAATGTCCGTACAATTAGGGTACAAGAATGATGTGATGCTTTTACTAACAAAATATATGTGTACCTTCCTCCATATGAACAATTAGTACGATCAACAAAATTATGTGGTCCTACTGACATACTCAGTTAAACTTTATAATGGTACAATTAGTATGAAAGCATGAATATTTAATGTTTTGATCAACGAAATATATATGTAATCCTATTTATACCAATTAAAACTCATGTCCGTGCGATTGTCATGATCAACAAGAAATACATATAATCCTATTTATAACTAGTTAAAACGTGTCGATAATTTAGTATGATCAACAAAAAATGTAATCCCTACTTGTTAAAATCTGTAGCCCAATGATTTATTAAAACGCCGACCTTGTCAGCCCAATTACCTGACCCACTTGGCAGCGCACAACCGACCCGGTAACCCGACTCATCCTATCTACCTACTTACATCACATCTTTAACCCTAAATTTCACA
>NW_011629012.1:0-1173 GCF_000512975.1 Sesamum indicum
AAGAAATGACATAACAGAGCGTTAATTTTTTAGAATCTTCTACAATTGAAAAGTCAGAAAACAAAACATATAAATATAAATTTTGGTCATAAATAAAATCGAATTATAGATTTTGGATTTACCTGTGCAAGAACTAGATCATTCCTCTAGCAGCTAAATAGTATATACATTGCAACCTCCTTTAAAGAGCAGAAGTTTTGAGTGACTTTGTCATGAATATAGTAATATTGCATGAAAATTTTGATTGAAAAATGTTAGTTATATTACATTAGTTTTGCATAACTAAAGAAATAAAGTTATTTATGTAAAACATTAAACAATTATTACCTTGTAACTTGTATTTGAGGTATTTCGATTTCTCTTTTGCAATATCCAATCCTCTAGTCATTCTTGCAAGGATAACTTGTATCTTGGATTGTATAATTGCCGTTAGAGGGAACACGTCTTGTTGGAGAGGGAGTTTCTTCACTCTTATGTCCAATTTTTCTTCATTATTTTGTACAATTATGTGATACTTATCCCTTTTCCCTCCATCAACCGGAGATATGTATGTTAGTAGAATAGACATTTCTTATATTATATTTTTGTAAGAAATTATATGCTACATACCTTCTATTTTTATTAATATCTCACTGACAACATGGACATTTCTTATATTACTTTTAGTTCCATCCCCAATCTGAAAGTTGTGGAAGTTTTAATACTGGTCATTAAGAAATGACATAATAGTGCGTTCATTTTTTAAAATCTTCTATATTTGTAAAGGCAGAAAAGAAAATGTATCTATATAAATTTTGGTCATAAGTAAAATCGAATTATGGTTTTTGAATTTACCTGTGCAAGAACTAGATCAATCCTTCGGCAGCTAAATAGCATAAACATTGCAACCTCCTTTAAAAAGCGGAACTTTTCAGTGACTTTTTCATGAATATAGTACTATTGCATTAAAATTTTAGTTATATTATATTAGTTTTGCATAACTAAAGAATTAGAAATCATTTATGTAAAATATTAAATAATTATTACCTTGTCACTTGTATTTGAGGCATTTCGCCTTCTTTTTTGTAATATCCTACCCTCCAGTCATTCTTGCAGGGATAATCTGTATCTTGGTTGGATTTTTATGAATTCTATAATTTCCGTTAGAGGGACCACGTCTAGTTGGAGAGGGAG
>NW_011629013.1:0-1171 GCF_000512975.1 Sesamum indicum
AACTTGCATTAATAAAACCGTGCAAAACAGCTAAATTTTGAACGTTTTCAGAATTCGACGAAACCTGTCCCTAACGCTGGTCTAAACCCAAGCATTAGTGTGGTAATTTTCTAAGCGTAATAATATCTACAAGTTAGTATAAAAGGGAAACAAAGTTGTTTTAATAAATCCGTGCAAAATAGTTAACTTTTGAACGTTCACAGAATTCGACGAAACATGACCCTATCGTTGGTCTAGACCCAAGAATATGTGTGGTAAATTTCCGAAGCGTAATAATACCTACAAGTTAGTATAAAATGAAAACAAACTTGTCTTAAGAAAACCGTGTAAAACAGCTAAATTTTGAGCATTCTCAGAATTCGATGAAACTTGACCCAAACGTGTGTCTGGACCCAAGAATTTGTGTGTTAAATTGCCTAAGCGTAATAAGAACTACGAGTTATTATAAAAGGGAAACAAACATGGTTTATAAAAACTGTGCAGAACAGCAAAATTTTGATCGTTCTCAAAATTTTACGAAACTTGACCCAAACGTAGATCTAGACCCAAGCATTTGTGTTATACATTTGCTAAGCGTAATAATAACTACAAGTTAGTATAAAAGGGAAACAAACTTGCTTTAATAAAACCGTGCAAAACAGCTAAATTTTGAACGTTCTCAGGATTCGACGAAACCTGTCCCGAACGTTGGTCTAGACCCAAGCATTTGTGTGGTAAATTTGCTAAGCGTAATAATAACTACAAGTTAGTATAAAAGGAAAACAAACTCGTTTTAATAAAACCGTGCAAAACAGCTAACTTTTGAACGTTCTCAGAATTCGACGAAACCTGTCCCGAACGTTGGTCTAGACCCAAGCATTTGTGTGGTAAATTGGCTTAGCGTAATAAGAACTACAAGTTAGTATAAAAGGGAAACAAACTTGCTTTAATAAAACCGTGCAAAACAGCTAAATTTTGAACGTTATCAGAATTCGACGAAACCTGTACCAAACGTTGGTCTAGACCCAAACATTTGTGTGTTAAATTTTCTAAGCGTAATAATTACTAAAAGCTAGTATAAAAGGAAAACAAACTTGCTTTAATAAAACCGTGAAAAACATCTAACTTTTGAACGTTCTCAGAATTCGACGAAACTTGACCCAATCGCAGGTCTAGACCCATCCATTTGTGT
>NW_011629014.1:0-1170 GCF_000512975.1 Sesamum indicum
CGTGACAGCCACTCTCCCATATAATACTTCATCAGCTCAGAGGTTAGCATTCACCTTAGAACCACATCAGTCCTAGCAAAAAGGATATCCTTGACAGTTAGGACTCTTTACAGACGAGGAAGGTCCCCCCCAAAGCCCTGAACTCCTTGGCTGCTAGGACTCTCTAGCCTTAGGAGTTCTCGCTAATGAAAGGTCCTCCAAACTCGGAGATAAACATTCAACAACAAGATTAACAGAAGATAAGAATAAATAATGACTTATTTAAACGACCCTTATCCATTTCTCCACGAGAATGAAGAAAATGTGCCGAGCCTCATCGCAGGGGACACTCCCTATAAATATAGATAACTCCTCTATACGGGGACACACCCTAACGTTTCTCACACCTCAATGAGACCTCCCACACACTGTAACATCACTTTCATCATCTTTATGACACCTTCCTGATGTTCCCTCACATCTCCCACACTTCTCTTACTCTGTAAACCATCTTTTTCACTCTCTAAGCACTCTACAATCACATTATTACTTGTTCTTACACTTCTTCACGCATATCATTCACCATATCTCAGTTTCAATCATATTTATTTACTTTTTAGCTTTATTCCATATCAAATCCAATACTAATTTGGATGTCGGAGTGCTAATACCTTTTTTGCATGTCCCCCTTCAAGATTTGCATTCGCTTCACCCAAATCTTGAATGACTGTGCATGATTATTAACTCTTTTTCTTTAAAATAGTTGCATCTCTCTTAAGATCAGCAATAAAATATTTTCTTTCAATTTTCGACATTTTCCAATATTGAAGACATATTTTCTTTTTTTCAATTCCTACTACTTCCACTCATCAAAATAATTATAATTCATGTGATATATTCTTTATAGTAAAGTATGGAAAAAATATTTCTTTTATACGAACAAATATTTTCCCACAAACAAACAAACCTTGAGTTAGTCAATGAGATGAGAATAGAAATATTATAGAATCACAACAAAAACAACACGGGATTTGACTAATTGAAGAGTGTAAAAAGTACATTATTGTTTTTTGAATTTCTTCTCTTTCTTTTTTTGGGGACAATGAATTGTATAAGAAGTTGACATCCTTAGCATGTTGGTTTCATTACAGTAGCTGACAGACCACATCTTCACATTAAATGCACAGTACA
>NW_011629015.1:0-1169 GCF_000512975.1 Sesamum indicum
TGCTTTAATAAAATCGTGCAAAACAGCTAAATTTTGAACGTTTTCAGAATTCGACGAAACTTGACCCAATCATCGGTCTAGACCCAAGCATTTGTGTTGTAAATTTGCTAAGCGTACTAATAACTACAAGTTAGCATAAAAGGAAAACAAACTTTCTTTAATAAAACCGTATAAAACAGCTAACTTTCGAACGTTCTCAAAATTCGAGAAACTTGACCCAATCGCAGGTCTAGACCCATCCATTTGTGTTGTAAATATGCTAAGCGTAATAATAACTACAAGTTAGTATAAAAGAGAAACAAACTTGCTTTAATAAAGCCGTGCAAAATAGCTTAATTTTGAACGTTCTCAAAATTCGACGAAACTTGACCCAAACGTTGGTCTAGACCCAAGCATTTCTGTTGTAAATTTGCTAGGCGTAATAATAATTACAAGTTAGTTTAAAAGGGAAACAAACTTTGTTTAATAAAACCGTGCAAAACAGCTAAATTTCGAACGTTTTCAGAATTCGATGAAACTTCACCCAAACGTTGGTCTAGACCCAAGCATTTGTGTTGTAAATTTGCTAAGCGTAATAATAACAACAAGTTAGTATAAAAGGGAAACAAAACATATTTTAATAAAACCGTGCAAAACAGCTAAACTTTGAGCATTCTCAGAATTCGACGAAACTTGACCCAAACAAATGTCTAGACCCAAGAGTTTGTGTGCTAAATTTTCTAAGCGTAATAATAACTACAAGTTAGTATAAAAGGGAAACAAACTTGTTTTAAAAAAACCGTTCAAAACAGCTAACTTTTTAACGTTCTCATAATTCAACGAAACTTGACCCAATTGCAGGTCCAGACCCATCCATTTCTGTTGTAAATTTGCTAAGCGTAATAATAACTACAAGTTAGTATAAAAGGGAAACAAACTTGCTTTAATAAAACCGTGCAAAACAGCTAAATTTCGAACGTTTTCAGAATTCGACGAAACTTGACCCAAACATTGGTCTAGACCCAAGCATTTCTGTTGTAAATTTGCTAAGCGTACTAATAATTAAAAGTTAGTTTAAAAGGGAAACAAACTTTGTTTAATAAAACCGTGCAAAACAGCAAATTTCGAACGTTTTCAGAATTCGACGAAACTTGACCCAAACGTTTGTCTAGACCCAAGCATTTGTGTTG
>NW_011629016.1:0-247 GCF_000512975.1 Sesamum indicum
CGGAATCTCTCCTTCCATCTATCTTTCAGATCTCTAATCGCTGCAATGGTTTTCTCGTCACCTTTGTCAATGACCGCGTTTGCCAATCGCAAGAATTCTTCAAGGTTGAAAGGCTCAAACCTTCGTCCGCCATTAATGGAAGATGGAGCTTCACCAAACCCTAACGATGACGCCTGTATTGTTGCTTCTTTTCTCAACAGTCCTTCATCTCCAACCTCTGCAAAGCCGGTAGTATTTGCATCGGTCG
>NW_011629016.1:368-1166 GCF_000512975.1 Sesamum indicum
AGCCTCCTTTTCCGTGTCCAATGGCGCATCAATTCCGAGCAGTTGCGGCGCCGAAACGGCCGCTTTTTCCACGTTCGAGGAAGCGGCAAACCCTAGTAGTTGCGGCGCCGAAACAGCCGCTTTCTCCATCTCCAAGCCTCCTCGTTTCCCATGCGCAATTAATGTTGATGTCTCCCCAATCATCAGTTCCGATTTGTTCGCCTGAAAGTCGCCGGTGAAAGGCGCGGTTTGAACTGAAGCGGCCGCTTTTTCCGTGTCCAATGGCGCATCAATTCCGAGCAGTTGCGGTGCCAAAACGGCCGCTTTTTCCACGTCCGAGGGCGCGGAGAACCCTAGTAAGTGCGGCGCCGTAGCAGCCGCTTTCTCCATCTCCAAGCCTCCTCTTTTCCCATGCGCAATTAATGTTGATGTCTCCCCAATCGTCGGTTCCGATTCGCTCGCCTGAAAGTCGCCGGTGAAAGGCGCGGTTTGAACTAAAAGCCGCGTGGTTTTTCCAGATTTTCTACGGTAGCTATCCTCGCCATCGTCGGTCACCAATCGTCGGCCTCCCACTCTATCGACATCCCCATCACTGGCCGAAGCGTCGCCGTCGTCCTCCTCGTCTCCGGCGGCCATGTGCATGGATAGTGTATTAGTGCGTGTTTGAAATGGTGTGCTAGTGTGTGTTTTAGAGAGAATATTTTTAGTGAGAGAATTTTTGTTGCTCATTGTTTTTCAAAAACTGTTTTTTGTGGGGTAAATTTGCTAAGCGTAATATTACCTACAAGTTAGTATAAAAGGGAAACAAACTTGCTATAA
>NW_011629017.1:0-866 GCF_000512975.1 Sesamum indicum
GGTTTTATTAGAGCAAGATTGTTTCCCTTTTATACAAACTTGTAGTTATTATTAAAGCTTAGCAAATTACCCCATAAATTCTTAGGTCTAAACCAACGTTTGGGTCAAGTTTCGTCGAATTCTAAGAATGTTTAAAGTTTAGCTATTTTGTACGGTTTTATTAAAGTAAGTTTGTTTGCCTTTTATAAAAACTTGTAGTTATTATTATGCTTAGCAAATTTACAACACAAATTCATGGGTCTAGACCAACGTTTGGGTCAAGTTTCATCGAATTCTGAGAACGTTCAAAATTTAGCTTTGCACAATTTTATTATCGCAACTTTGTTTCCCTTTTATACAAACTTGTAGTTATTATTACGTTTAGCAAATTTACCACAGAAATGCTTGGGTTCAGACAAATCTTTGGGTCAAGTTTCATCGAATTCTGAGAACTTTCAAAATTTAGTTGTTTTGCACGGTTTTATTGGTGCAAGTTTGTTTCCCTTTTATAAAAACTTGTAGTTATTATTATTCTTAGCAAATTACCACACAAAATCTTGGGTCTGGACGAACGTTTGGGTCAAGTTTCGTCAAATTCTAAGAACGTTCAAATTTTAGCTGTTTTGTACGGTTTTATTTAAGTAAGTTTGTCTGCCTTTTATAAAAACCTGTAGTTATTATTATGCTTAGTAAATTTACAATACAAATTCATGGGTCTAGACCAACGTTTGGGTCAAGTTTCGTCGAATTCTGAGAACGTTCAAAATTAAGCTTTGCACGATTTTATTAGAGCAACTTCGTTTCCCTGTTATACAAACTTTTAATTATTATCACGATTAAAAAATTTACTACACAAATTCTTGGGCCTAGACCAACGTTTTAGGTCA
>NW_011629017.1:894-1164 GCF_000512975.1 Sesamum indicum
TGAGAATGTTCAAAATTTAGCTGTTTTGTACGGTTTTATTCAAGCAAGTTTGTTCTCCTTTTATAAAAACTTGTAGTTATTATTACGCTTAGCAAATTTACCACACAAATTCTTGGGTCTAAACCTACGTTTGGGCCAACTTTCGTCGAATTCTGGTAACGTTCAAAATTTAGCTGTTTCTTGAACGGTTTTATTAGATCAAGTTTGTTTCCCTTTTATACAAAATCGTAGTTATTATTAAACTTAGCGAATTTACCACACAAATTCTAT
>NW_011629018.1:0-1163 GCF_000512975.1 Sesamum indicum
GTTTGGACGAATGCGAATCCTTTTTCTTCTTCTTCTCCTTCTTTTTTCGAGATGGGTATTTTTGATGATTTTTTTGAATCTTGATCTCATAGTTCTGGGGAGAAATTGTACTAATGATATGGCGCCTGAAAAATCCAAAAAATAAAAAAATCCACGGGTAAAAATCCAAAAAACCACGTCTTTCCCACCATTTTACCCAAAACCACCGTCCACCCACAGTCGCACGTTTTCAGCCTCTCATCTTCATTTTCCATTTCCTCTATTCATGTTCGCTTCTCACCCAAGAAAACAGCCGAAAGAAAAAAGGGGGAAAAGATCAACAAAGAGGGAGTGAAGGGTCAGGATTGAGTACCAGCAGCGGAGGGTAATGTGAACAAGGGCCTGATGGTGCCCCTGCACAAGGCAGCACCCTCAGGGAAAAACAACAGCGGCTGAGGTACAACGGAGCTAGCAGTTTGCCTCAGTACAGAGAAATCCAAGAAAGGAAAACCCCACTGGCAAAACCCCTACACACAATCACATGTTGGTAAAAAGAAATTACAATCTCTCTAGGTTGTGATTTGTGATGATGGCCAGCAGAAAACTCCTTCGTTACGAGGTTAAGGATTGCTGGCTTATTATTAATGGAAAGGTAAGATTGTTTTCTTTTTAAAATTATGTTTTCCTTTTTTTCTGGAAATAGTATTATACTCTTACTACTATTGAAGCTTTTTTGTTTGCTATCCTATTATTATTATTATTATTAACATCATCATGTCTTTTGAATTCTTAATTGATGATTCACTACAAGAAAACAGGGCATCAGAGATGGAAATTTCCGTCTCTAAAACAAATTAGAGACGGAAAAATCGGTCCCGGAAGTCCGTCGCAGAAGGCCGCGTCGCTAATAATTTAGTGACGGAAATATTCCGTCGCTAAATCTGAGACCGAGAATTCGGTCGCTAATTCTGTCGCCAAAAGAGAAGAAAATTTAACTATAATCCGTCTCTGATTTCCGTAGGTAATCCATCTCTAATTCCGTCGACAAAGGTAAAATAATTTCCGTCTCTGATCTTCCGTCTCTAATCCGTCTCTAAATCTTACAAATTTCCGTCTCTAATCCGTCTCTGATTCGGCATCTAAATTTTCAAATTTTTCCGTCTCTAATCCGTCTCTAATTTTTT
>NW_011629019.1:0-1162 GCF_000512975.1 Sesamum indicum
ACGTTCATAGAATTCCATGAAACTTGACCCAAACGTTGGTCTACACCCATGCGTTTGTGTCATAAATTTGCGAAGCGTAATAATAAATAAAAGCTAGTGTATAAGGGAAACGAACTTGCTTTACTAAAAACCATGCAAAACAACTAAATTTTGAATGTTCTCAAAATTCCACGAAACTCGAACTTAACGTAGGCCTTGACCCATGCATTTGTGTGGTAAATTTGCTAAGCGTAATAATAACTACAAGTCAGTGTAAAAGGGAATCGAACTTGCTTTAATAAACCGTGCAAAACGGGCTAAATTTTGAACGTTCTCACAATTCGATGAAACTTGAACCAAATGTAGGTCTAGTCCCATGCATTTGTGTGGTAAATTTGATAAGCATAATAATAACTACAAGTTAGTGTAAAAGGGAAACGAACTTGCTTTAAAAAAATCGTGCAAAACAGCTTAGTATCAAACGTTCTAAGAATTCCACGAAACTTGACCCAAATGTGGTCTAGACCCATACATTTGTGTGGTAAATTTGCTAAGCGTAATTATAATTACAAGTTAGTGTAAAAATGGAAACGAACTTGCTTTAATAAACCGTGAAAAACAGCTAAATATTGAACGTTCATAAAGCTTAGTATCAAACGTTCTAAGAATTCCACGAAACTTGACCCAAATGTGGTCTAGACCCATGCATTTGTGTTGTAAATTTGCTAAGCATAATTATAATTACAAGTTAGTGTAAAAATGGAAACCAACTTGCTTTAATAAACCGTGCAAAACAGCTAAATATTGAACGTTCATAGAATTCCATGAAACATGACCCAAACGTTGGTCTACACCCAGGCATTTGTGTCGTAAATTTGCAAAGCGTAATAACAAATAAAAGTTAGTGTATAAGGGAAACGAAGTTGCTTTACTAAAACCATGCAAAACAACTAAATTTTGAATGTTCTCAGAATTGCACGAAACTCGAACCACACGTAGGTCTTGACTCATGCATTTGTGTGGTAAATTTGCTAAACGTAATAATAACTACAAGTCACTGTAAAAGGAAAACGAACTTGCTTTAATAAAACCGTGCAAAAGAACTAAGTTTAGAACGTTCTCACAATTCGAAGAAACTTGAACCAAACGTAGGTCAAGTCCCATGCATTTGTGTGGTAAATTT
>NW_011629020.1:0-1162 GCF_000512975.1 Sesamum indicum
AAGAGAAGTCTTTAGGTATCACATACTACTTTACTCTTCTTCTTGTCCATATGGGTGTCAGGTTATCAATAGTTTTCTCATCCAAAATGCCGAGGGTGGAGTTAATCTTAACTGCTTAAATTCGCTCGCTGCCGAAAGAGTAATTGTAAAAATGTTGAAACTATTGTGGTCGTCTTTATCAACGGAACTGGAAATGTGCTTATGTCATATGTTAAAGAATGATATGTGAAAACCGATTGTGCTATTTCTTAGAGTGCATATGTGAAAATCTTTCAATTGACAGCCTGGAGAGTTCATGGCCTCTGCCATCTGCGTTGGCTTCTGTAACTCATAAACTGAACCTTGAAAATTGATTCAAATCACCTTCATGGCCGAGAGGTCGTTGGGTGCGCTGAGCATGGACACACCCAGTTATTTTTTGGGTTAAACAAAAAGCTTTCAGTTTGCCATCAATGCCTTTTGTAAGTACCAATGTGTTTTTTGTCGATTTTCAGTGTCTTCTTATAAAGATGAAGATTTAAAATGTTGGATACTTTTGAGTATATCAGGGTTGGAAATTCACGAGATTCCATTAAAAGTCACCGCCGCTTGATTTTGGAAAGCTATCAATATCTGATGCTTCTCTGATAATAGGTATGTTCACACTTGGTTTTGGCTGAAAAAGCACTTTTGGACCAATTATATCTAATTTTCTTTTACATTTGGTTGGGTTAGTTCTGAAGTTACTACCACTTGTAAATGCTTGTCAAGTTAAATATTGTCAATTGTTCAGAAAAAGTAAATTGTTGCTGTTTTTCATTGGGAATCCTAAAATTGCTCTTTCCTTGGCCATACTTTTTCAATATTATAACTATTTTGACTGTTGAGTAGTCAAGTGTCTTTTAAAGCATTAAACCACCAAAGAATAACCAAAAAATACGATTAAAATTCCTCTTAACAGCACCTTTCATTGTCTTGTTTCCTAATGGCACCTTTTATTGTCTTGTTGTAGTGCACGAACTGAAGATTACGAAGATTCTTGTAGGACATGCAGAGGCAGTTAATAGCAGACTTTTTGTGGTAAGTTGTTTGGGTGTCATTTTGTAAATACCTGACCTCTTTGTGCTTGGTGTGTGAGGATGGGCATAAAAATTAGTCTTCTGATCTATCTTGTGTGCTTGTC
>NW_011629021.1:0-1161 GCF_000512975.1 Sesamum indicum
AGCTACTACATCGATCATGATTTTCAGAGAAGTTGAACCAGAAACTGGATAATATTAATCACAAAATCATTAGCGTAATAAAATTACATGTAAAACACACTAGGAAATGTTGCAACCTTCTTTGCTCCAATAATAGCAATGGGTTCAAAAGAGCAGCAGTAGTTAAGGTCTCTTTGATGCTAACATGCAGGCTTTCACCAAAGCATCAAATAACAACCAACTAGTAAAACAACTTTAAATTTAATAAAATTCCAAAGCATTACTGCCATATTTCAACTAACCAAACTGATCACATGTCGTAATCACATATAACATACTCAGTAAATATATGAATTCTTACAACTAGAAGAACAAAGCAATTAAAATGATACATTACATCAAACTGAAAAACACTAAATGCACAAAACTAATGAATTCTCCACTAAGCTAAAGTGGTTTTCATCAAGAAGCTCATCATCCACCAAACTGAAAAACACACACACACACACACAAACACACACCTAAACCCCACACACCCACAAACACACACACACACACACACACCCCACACACACACACCTCACACGCGCACACATATCCCACACACCACACACACACACACGCACACATGCACACACACACCCACACACCTCCCACACACACACGCACACATGCACACACCCCCCCCCACACACACACATAAAAAAAAGACGTACACACAAGGGAATGGAAAAGCCGGAACAAGGAGGGGGAACAAAACTTCTCATGTTTGTGGTCGATAAAATGGAAAAAGAAATGCAGTAGCTGATTAGAACATATAAAAATATATTCTTTGATATCATGATCTCAATAAAAAGCTACTACATCGATCATGATTTTCAGAGAAGTTGAACCAGAAACTGGATAATATTAATCACAAAATCATTGCCGTAATAAAATTACATGTAAAACACACTGGGAAATGTTGCAACCTTCTTTGCTCCAATAATAACACTGAGTTCAAAAGAGCAGCAATAGTTAAAGTTTTCATGATGCCCCCAGGCAGGCTTTCCCCAAATCATCGAATAGTAACCAACTAGTAAAACAGCTTTAAATTCAAAAAAATTTCAATGCATTACTGCCATATTTCAACTAACAGGACTGATCAAATGTCGGAATCACATATAGCATACTCAGTAAATA
>NW_011629023.1:0-1160 GCF_000512975.1 Sesamum indicum
TAACTCCAAATTTGTATAAAATGAAAACAAACTTGCTCTAATAAAACCGTGTAAAACACCTAAATTTTGAAACTTCTCAGAATTCGACGAAACTTGACCCAAACGTTGCTCTAGACCTAAGAATTTGTGTGGTAAATTTGCTAAACTTAATAATAACTACAAGTTTGTATAAAAGGAAAACGAACTTGCTTTAGTAAAACCATGTAAAACAGCTAAATTTTGAACGTTCTTAGAATTCGACGAAATTTGACCCAAACGTTCGTCTAGACCCAAGAATTTATGTGGTAAATTTGCTAAGCTTAATAATAAATACAAGTTTGTATAAAAGGGAAACAAAATTGTTCTAATAAAACCGTGCAAAACAGCTAAATTTTGAACGTTCTTTGAATTCGATGAAACTTAACCCAAATGTTGGTCTAGACCAAAGAATTTGTGTGGTAAGTTTGCTAAGCTTAATAATAACTACAAGTTTATATAAAAGGGAAACAAAATTGCTCTAATAAAACCGAGCAAAACACCTAAATTTTGAACGTTCTCAGAATTCGACGAAGGTTGACCCAAACATTGGTCTAGACCCAAGAATTTGTGTGGTAAATTTGCTAAGCGTAATAATAACTACAAATTTGTATAAAAGGGAAACGAACTTGCTCTATTAAAACCGTGTAAAACAGCTAAATTTGAACGTTCTCATAATTCGACGAAACTTGACCCAAACGTTGGTCTAGACCCAAGAATTTTTGTGCTAAATTTGCTGAGCGTAATAATAATTACAAGTTTTTTTTTTTACATTTATTAATGAAAATTATATTTTACCAAAAAAATAATAATTACAAGTTTGTATAAAAGGGAAACGAACTTGCTTTAATAAAAACGTGCAAAACAGCTAAATTTTGAACGTTCTCAAAAATCCGACGAACTTGACCCAAACGTCTAGACCCAAGAATTTGTATTGTAAATTTGCTAAGCGTAATAATAGTTACAAGTTTGTATAAAAGGGAAACGAACTTGCTTTAATAAAACAGTGTAAAACAAGTAAATTTTGAACGTTCTTAGAATTCGACGAAATTCGACCCAAACGTTGGTCTAAATCCAAGAATTTGTGTCGTAAATTTGCTAAGCTGTGCAAAACAGCTAAATTTTGAACGTTCTTAGAATTCGAT
>NW_011629024.1:0-1149 GCF_000512975.1 Sesamum indicum
TTTACCTTGAATCTTTTATCTACCACCACAATCTTCCGTACCTTCCCCCTGTTGTTATATTTAAAAAAAAAAAAAAGAAAAACAGCAAAAAGAAAAGCTCAAAAAAAAGGAGAGCAGCAAAAAAAAAAAAAAAATAGAAACAAAAAAAAAATCGTTCATTACTTTACTTTGCTATTATCTTTGTAAGCCAATTGGTCTTCATTTCCCCAGTTATACCGAACTTCTTTAGACCTTTCTCTAGCTACGGGTGAGTGTGAAGCGTCCACATACGCATACTTGGTTGAGAAAAGAATTGGCATTTGTGTTTGAGTCACTAGATAAAGCATTGAGTTTCACAAGAGCTTAGATTAGAGAGTGTTGAGTGAAGTGAGACTATTATTGAGGGCCAAAAGTGTGAGCCTATTAAGTGAGGAGTGAAACACGAGGAGAAAAATAAAGAGAGAAAAAAAGAGTGTGGCGCTATAAATACAAAAAAAAAAAAAAAAAACATTTTACTAAATGGCAGAAAATCGAGATAAAGGAATTGCTCAAGCAAGTGATGACAACAACTCGGAACAAACGATGCAAGGTGGGGTCGATGCATTCCATATGCAAGCCTTAGTAAGCCACCTTGAGAAGTTGCTTGACCGTAAACTAGAAGGACTTCATGAAAGATTGGATCAAGTAGAGAATCAAGTAGTCGGTCCAAGAGCTACAAATCAAAGATATGCTGTAAATCCACGTCCTCAACCCCCTATTTATAATGAGTATTTGGAGGATCCAAGCGATGGAGAAGAATATGAGGACATTCGGCCAAGAAGATTGAATCGGCCAAGAGATAGACCGAGACGACCTAGAGAAGAAGACGGTGGCCTAGGAGGAGTTAAGGTCACCATTCCTTCATTTAAAGGAAAGAGTGATCCCGAACTCTATTTGGAGTGGGAGATGCTACTCGGAGAGTAAAAAGGAAAAACTCGCAGCCCTTGAGTTTACTGATTATGCTCTTGTTTGGTGGGATCAGATGCAAAAAGAACGGGTTAGGAATGGTGAACGTCCCATCACAACATGGGAAGAGATGAGAGTAACCATGAGGAGAAGATTCGTTCCATCCTATTATCGTCGTGAGCTTCACAACCATCTCCAACGTCTTACTCAAGGTTCTAAAAGTGT
>NW_011629025.1:0-1146 GCF_000512975.1 Sesamum indicum
AAAATCCATTAAAATTAATTTTACAAATTTAAGGTTGGAGAATACCAAATTTTAAAAAAAATTAAATACCCCAAAATTAACTATTTTCGAGAAATATGCAAAAATTCTGAAGAAACATAAACATTTAGTCCAGATGACCAACTGGCCCAACCTGCCGTAGCTAGGCTCACGCACGCAGACACACCTGCCAGATGCGCTCGTGTCACAGCCGGCATTAGCAGACAGGGCTCCGCACACGTGTTGTGTGTACGCCCGCACACATAGGCTCACTCCTACCAGCATTCACGCTCACAAGAACGCTGGCCAAACTGCGTGAGCAAGGCTCTCGCTGCCAACTGTACCTTGCCAGCCAGTAATCGGCCAGTAGACAACAACACATCTACTACTGTTTTTTTATTTTTGTGAAACTTTTTGTTTTTCTTTTTCTAGAATACTTGAAACAACAAAAATCAATTATATTTGAAAATTTTCAAATTTCAAAAAATTCTCATGCCCAAAATTAAATGCATAGTTAAAACATCTAAAATCTTAGTTCTAGAGATGTAATTAAGACCAAAATTCAAGCTTCCAAAGCCAATTAAAATATGTTATCATGCACATCCGTATTAAACATGTTAAATTCTAGGTCTATACACCGATTCGTGCTCTGATACCACTTGAAGAGCGAAAGCTCAAAAAATCAAAAAATAATAATTTAACATACAATTAAATCTCGAAAAAGGGGTGTACTCTTGATCTTTTTTAGGGCATTTGGTGTAAAAACAAAACAAAGGAGGCAAGAGTTCTGCTAAAAATAAATAAGAGGGACGAAAATACTAAATGAGATTTTTACACCTTTTTGTTTTTATCATTCGGCTAAAAGCTTTGATTCATTGTTCTGGATCCGTTCATAGTGATGTCTCGATCTAGAGACCATCTAAACACTAATGCACCAAGAATGTGGAGATTTTGTTCTAGAAAAACCTCCATGGAAGTGCAAAGAATCAACAACGTTATTGATTAACGTCTGATCTCTTGTTCCTCTTTCTATCTTTGAGATCTTGCGAGGTTTTTTTGAGAGAAAATAGGAGAAAAGTTTTCATGGGTATGCGTGTGCAGCAGCTGCTGGTTGGCTATAAGGATTTCAGAGGCTTTATATGTGACCTA
>NW_011629026.1:0-1142 GCF_000512975.1 Sesamum indicum
TTTCCTTCATTCCAACTATGCCAAGACTCGTGAGACCACACTTGGGTAACGGTAGTCCTCACCACATTTTTGTGGATGGAAGGCTTGATCAAATCAAGATAATATCAAACTAAGTCCATTTTGGGCCTAATATTTAACTTGGTCCAACAAAGTAAGAGTTAATATTTCGGTGTTTGACCGAGACCTCATCCCACAATTTTATTAAATGCAAAACATCAAATGCTAAAGCAATAAAGAAATCACCGCATGCAACATAATTAAGTATACCCCTGTGGGATGATCACAAGCGCTACCTATGTGACTTTACTGTGCCCGGAGTGAGTCTATGGTTAGTCTAAGGTGGCCCTATGCTATTACAAAGTAATTTACCCATCAAAATGTAGATGGACCTTGTAATTTCTTCGTAGGCCTCCTTATCCTTGGACCTTTTTCTCCATGAGCTAGCTTTAAAATAAAAAACCTCATAAAAAAAATTCCTATAATACTCTCATTACAACTGAAAAGAAATCCTAACCAGAAATTGGGGGGAATGCATAAGGAGGGAGATAGCGGGCCTCATTATTACAAGGTTGAAAACGAGAGGGAGACAGAAGAAACATTACAAGGGCATACGAGCCGAACCATAAATTCAAATTTACAAGAGGTCGTGGGCCCCGAGATCATCTATCCATACATCACATAATATACATCCCATGTAATATTATACTCCAAGATGTCCAATATAACAAAATTTAATTTTACGAAGAAAACACAAGCTGGAAATTTGCAATCAAAAGGATGATAAAAAAATAGGTGAAATGGCCAATTAATTATGCAATTTTAATTTTGAAAAAAATTCAATTTTGTCCCAAAAAATTAAAACAGTTAACTAATACTGAAGAAATTTCCAGAAAATCAGATCTTCGAATTACGAGCAAAAAACATCCCAGCCATTGGCTGTCAGCCCTGTAGTACGCACTGTCCTCGTTGCCTGCGCATGCGCTCTGGCCCTCTCCCAACATTCACGCGCGTGGCTGCATTGCAGGTTGCTCACACGCACGCTTGCTCTCTGCCAGCTTCCGCGCATGCAGGCTCCCTTGCTTGAGCAAGTCTGGTCGGGTGAACACTGTGCCCCAACAGCGGCAGTGCTGCTGCAATTTTTT
>NW_011629027.1:0-354 GCF_000512975.1 Sesamum indicum
AAAATCGAAGTAAAACATGTACTATCGTGACACACACACATACAAACACACACCACCCCCCCCACACACACACCCACACACACACCCCACACAGACATCCACACAAACACCCCACACAGAAAGACACACAATACCGTAATGAGAATAAAATGTTACGAAACTATGGTGACATCCGTCATGAGATAAAGTGTTGTGAACATAGAAATGAAAACTTAAAAATTGAAGGAGAATGACAAATATAACAAGACGCAGATGGCATTTATTCGCGCCAAAGATAAAAGCAACACCTTACTTGTTTTATGTTCAAAATCGAAGTAAAATATGTTCTATCGTGACACACACACACACACACAC
>NW_011629027.1:410-1141 GCF_000512975.1 Sesamum indicum
CACACACCCCACACCCCCACCCCCACACACACACCCACACACACACCCCACACACAAAGACACACAATAACGTAATGAGCATAAAATATTACGAAACTATAGTGACAACCTTCACGAGAAAAAGGGTTGTGAACATAGAAATGAAAACTTAAAAATTGAAGGATAATGATAAATATAGCAAGACGTAGATGGCATTTGTTGGCGCCAAAGATAAAAGCAACACCTCACTTGTTTTATGTTCAAAATCGAAGTAAAATATGTTCTATCGTGACACACACACACACACACCACGTCCACACACACACCCACATACACACCCCACACACAAAGACACACAATACCGTAATGAACATAAAATGTTACGAAACTATGGCACACCGCACACACACACACCCACACCCACACCCACACACCATACACACACACACACCACACACACACACACCCTACACACAGACACGTCCACACACACCCACACACCACACACACTCACATAAAAAAAATGACGCACAAACAAGAAATTAAAAAAGTCGGAATAAGGAGGGGGCATCATTCAGCAAAACGTTTCAAGTTTGTGGTCGATAATATTAAAAAAGAAATGTAGTAGCTGATTAGAATATATAAAAATATATTCCTGGACATCATGATCTCAACAGAAATCTGCTGATTATGATTTTCAGAGAGGTTGATCCAGAAACTAGATAATATTAAGGACAAGCATGAGTCAAGCA
>NW_011629028.1:0-1141 GCF_000512975.1 Sesamum indicum
CTTACAAGTCTACGCTGATGGTATTGGTAGGAGAGGCTTCAACCTCTAAAGTGAAAGCCAAGAGGGTCGGATGCTGGACGAGGAAGAAGGGCAAGGGAAAAGCCATCGCAGCCAATGATACCGCTTTGAGCGCCCCTACTGCTCCCATGGGAATGGGCAAAGGGAAAGGGAAGGTTGGCGATTCTCAGCGGTCGAAGGCAAATGATGTCTGCAATCATTGCCAACGAAAGAGGCATTGGAAAAGAGAGTGCTCACAACTCCTCTCCAACCCAGGTACGTTTTGATTGAAGTGAATGTGATAGCTAATTCTACTTCTTGGGTATTGGATACTGGATGTGGAGGTCACGTCTGCAATAACTTACAGGTGTTGGAAAGAAGCAGAAAGCTAAGTAAGGATGAGATGATTCTAAAGCTAGGCGATGAGAAGTCCATCGCTGCGGAAGCCCTGGGATCACTCGACTTAGTTATTAGTGATTATATTTGGATAGAATTAAAAGACTGTTACTATGTACCATGATCAATAATGTTATTTCCATTCCTATTTTTGACAATGATGGTTATATATCTACGATCAATAAAAATGATTTTTATTTGATGATTGATAATAACTGTCATTTGCTTAGTACTCTAGTGAATGGTCTTTATATTCTCGAACAGTCTAATTGGATTATGATTGCCCAACACAAATGAAAATTAGATAATCGTGAAAACGCACAATTATGGCACGAAGGCTAGGTTATATTTCAAAAGATAGGTTGAGAAAGTTGGTAAACTTAAAGAGTCTAGAGGTAGACAATTTGGACAACTTACCAACTTGTGAATCCTGTCTAAAAGAAAAAATGACCAAGAAGCCTTTTGTTGGACAAAGTGCGGTTGCCAATGGTCTTTTGGATTTGATTCATACAGACATCTGTGGAGCATTAAATACTCAGGCTAGAGGAAGATTCTTGTACTTCATAACCTTTACAGATTCAAGTCTGAGGTACAAGTCGCCTTTGGAAGATTCAAGGAGTACAGACTTGAAGTCAAGAATCAAACTAACCGTGAAATTAAAGCTTTTTGGTCGAACTGAGGTGGAGAGTATTTAAGTGGTGAATTCATTAATTAGTTAAATGAAAATGGAATTCTCTCTCAACGGGCT
>NW_011629029.1:0-1138 GCF_000512975.1 Sesamum indicum
ATTGCACATTTATGCAATAAATTTCGCAAAAAAATTTAGCAATATGATAGAATACACAAGAATTGCATAAATTATACAACTATATAATAAATTGCACAAATAATTACACTATATAATAAATTAAACAATAATTGCATAAATTGCACAACTACACAATAAATTTTCAAAAATTACACAAATATTACAAAAAAATATTATAACTTCATAAATATATTTTACTTTTAGAAAAAATATATTATAATTTCAAAAATTTATTTTTAATTTTAGCGTGATAAATATATATGTTTTTATAATTACAGAAATTAAATAAAATAATTTTTTTGAAAATCACCAAAAATATACAGAATATTATGAAAAAATTATAAGAATTACAAAAAATTATTAATTTTTCTAAAAATTTTAAATATTTTTAAAATTACAAAAACATATTACAATTTTTAAAAATTAAACAAAATTATTAAAATTAGAAAAAATTATGAAATTTTTTAAAATTTCATAATGTATTAAAAGTTTAAAAAATTACAATAAATTATAAAATTTACAGAAAATTTTTAAAAATCTCAGAAAAACATTAAGAATGTTAGGGAATCAGGAAAGTTTTTAAAATTGCCGATAATTTTTTTTAAATTAAAAAATATACTAAAAATTTCAGAAAATAAAAAAATTAGAAATTTACAGAAAATATGAAAAATTTTCTAAAAATTACAGAAAAAAGCTTCAAGAAATTGAAAAAATTATACCAAACAAAACTATAGAAAAAAATGAATACAAAAATTTTAGAAATGGGGGGAAAATGCATCGGTGGAAAAATTAAAACATAAAAAAACCATTATCTTACCTTGAGAGATGGCGAATGGGCGATAATCGGCGGCAGATGGCTAATGGAAGGCGAACAAACGCTGGAGAGAGAGAGAGAGAGAGAGAGGAGTGAGGGAGGAAGAGGAGGACGGGAAAGAAAAAATCTGCTAAGTGTTGTTTATATACTTGAATTTTGGAGCCAGGTTTGGAATGGTCAAATCTAAAAAACAAACCATTCATAAACTTGTTCCTAATAATAAAAGCGATGCCATTCCTGTGATGTGCATTGTCTAGATTCTTGATTTATTTAGGCACAGTTGGTTAATGTGTTTCTGAACCC
>NW_011629030.1:0-251 GCF_000512975.1 Sesamum indicum
AAGTTTCGTCGAATTCTGAGTACGTTCAAAATTTAGCTGTTTTGCACGGTTTTATTAAAGCAAGTTTGTTTCCCTTTCATATAAACTTGTAGTTATTGTTACAATTAGAAAATTTATCACACAAATTCTTGGGTTTAGACCAATGTTTGGGTCAAGTTTCGTTGAATTTTGAGAATGTTCAAAATTTAGCTATTTTGCACATTTTTATTAAAGCAAGTTTGTTTCCTTTTTATACAAACTTGTAGTTATTA
>NW_011629030.1:318-1138 GCF_000512975.1 Sesamum indicum
ACTACCTTTTGGTCATGTTTCGTCGAATTCTGAGTACGTTCAAAATTTAGCTATTTTACACGATTTTATTAAAGCAAGTATGTTTCCTTTTTATATAAATATGTAGTTATTATTACGTTTAGCAAATTTACCGCACGAATTGTTTTTTGTAGACCAACATTTGGGTCATGTTTCGTCGAATTTTGAGAATATTCAAAATTTAGCTGTTTTGTACGGTTTTATTAAAGCAAGTTTGTTTCCCTTTTATACAAACTTGTTGCTATTATTACACTTAGCAAATTTATCAGACAAATTCTTGGGTCTAGTGCAATGTTTGGGTCAAGCTTTATCGAATTCTAAGAACGTTCAAAATTTGCTGTTTTGCACGGTTTTATTATAGCAAGTTTGTTTCCCTTTTATACAAACATGTAGTTATTATTTTAGCATATTTACCACACAAATTCTTGGGTCTAGACCAACGTTTGGATCAAGTTTCGTCGAATTTTGATAACGTTCCAAATTTAGCTGTTTTGCACGGTTTTATTACAGCAAGTTTGTTTCTCTTTTATCAAACTTGTAGTTATTATTACGCTTAGAAAATTTAACACACAAATTCTTTGGTCGATAACAACGATTGGTCAAGTTTCGTCAAATTCTTAAAATGCTCAACATTTAGCTATTTTGCGCGATTTTATAAAAGCATGTTTGTTTGCCTTTTATACAAACTTGTAGTTATTATTACCCTTAGCAAATGTATTACACAAATTCTTTGTCTAGACCAACGTTTGGGTCAAGTTTCGTCGAATTCTGAGAACGTTCAAAATTTAGCTGTTTTGCACAG
>NW_011629031.1:0-1138 GCF_000512975.1 Sesamum indicum
TATTCTTAAAAATAAATAGGCAAATAACATTTCAACGTTGTTAATTTGCTAGGAATTTTATTTAAAATAAATGATTTAAAATAAATGAGCAATACTCATTTTAATGAATATTTTCATTACCAAGAAAATTTCTTATTCTTGTTTGATAAGATATTTTTAAATAAGGTTTTAAAATTTTTTATATAGTAAACTATAATATTAATTTATTTATTTACTAATACAAAATAAGGAGAAGGGTTATGTTGGAAAAATATTTGGTTTCAAGCAATCGAAACGATGTTTTGAAATATTACAATCGGATTTAAGAAATCAAAAGCAAATAAAGCCACGTTGGAACAAATAACAAAAAGCAATTAGAAATGCTATTTCTGACAAGAAATTTAAATTGAAAACTTACAACGAGAATCGTATCGTAACAATTTCCAGTCCACTTTGAAATCATTAATTTTAACCGAATCGCAGAATTACTGCTTGCCTTGAAGAAAATATACGCCTCGTATCAGCAGTGCACCGGGTGCAACGTAATTTCTCTCAAGATAAGACGGTTACAATTCTTTTGGTTTTTAGCACTATACCGAAGAACACCTCGACCAAACACTCAGAAGCTCGTAATCAAAACTTGATCGCTCAAATCTTTAAAGAATGATAGAAATCGAGAAAGAGAGGGAGAGAGTTCGCAAAGGAAGAGAGATTGTGATTGTCGTTGTGTTTTTACAAATGGGAAGTGGCATGCCTTTATATAGGCATGCCCAAAGTACAGCCATAAAAGAAAATATAATGGCAATTAATCTCCCCCCACAAGAAACCGTGCGAAATGAATCAGCAATGAAGAAAGAAATTGTTGTTACACTCATATTCAATTGCAAATTGAAAGCAGCAATTCAATTTCTTTTTCAAATTGTAAATTGAAAACAACAATTGAAAATGGGTTTTGCGGTTTTTGATCCTCAATCAAGCACATTCAATAGCAAATGAAATGAAGAAAATTGAAGGTGAATTCAATTGCTGCTGCTGTTATAAATCTGTGGGTTTCTGCTTTTGAAAATTCAAATTCAACAATCCCCCACAACTCATAGATTTGAACTCAAGTTTCCATGACTTGCTTTCAACAAAGGTACCTTTCGGTTTGAACCACTGT
>NW_011629032.1:0-171 GCF_000512975.1 Sesamum indicum
GAGAGACAGAGAGAGAGAGAGAGAGAAAGAGAGAGCTTAATGAGAGAGAAAGAGAGAGAGAGAGAACGAGATAGAGAGAGAGAGAGAGCTTAATGAGAGGGAGAGAGAGAGAGAGAGAGAGCTTAATGAGAGGGAGAGAGAGAGAAAGAGAGAGAGAGAGAGAGAGAGAGA
>NW_011629032.1:814-1137 GCF_000512975.1 Sesamum indicum
GAGAGACAGAGAGAGAGAGAGAGAGAGAGCGAGATAGAGGGAGAGAGAGAGAGAGAGAGAGAGAGAGAGAGCGTGATGTGAGAGAGAGAGAGCAAGCGAGAGAGAGACAGAGAGAGAGAGAGAGAGATAGAGAGAGGTTGATGTGTGGGTGTGTGTGTGTGCAGTGTGTGTGGGTGTGTGTATGTGTGTGTGTGCAGTATGTGTAGGTGTGAGTGCAGTTTGTGTGGGTATGTGTATGTGTGTGTGTGTGCGTGTGTATGTGTGTGTGTGTGAGAGAAGAGAGAGAGAGAGCTTGGTGAGAGAGAGAGAGAGGTTGATGAGAG
>NW_011629033.1:0-1134 GCF_000512975.1 Sesamum indicum
CTGTGCCTAGGCGGGGGGTTTGGCGGACCCCTACCTGTTTATTAACTCGAAAAATTATAGAGTGTACAATTTAAAAGCGGTAAACAAGGAGTACTTACTCCCTTTACAATCAAAGAAAATTCTAATCTATGTGCAACATTAGTGATTACCACTAAAAAAATACAACACAACTCTATTGAGCCTAGAAAGCAAGTAGAATTGGCCTGTAGACATGCCCATCCCACTAGTACAACTCCGTAGTGCCCTCACCAATCTCTCCCCAATGCCCGATCTCAAGCTCATCGGCGAAGGTATGGAGTGCCCATTTTATCAAGTCGGATAATGCCTCGCAGTGCTCCCGTAATGTCTTCCTGATACATAACTCGAGTCAACTGGCGAGAAGCGGCATCCTTCGCAAGATGATCAGCCGCTCCATTAGCCTCTCGAAAAATATGTCGTACGTCCGATCCTAACCTGCTGGAGCTGCACAATGCGCATGATCAAATGCTGCACCTCCCATATCCCAGATGCCCTAGACTGTAAGAGTTGGAGAACGACTGTAGCATCCACCTCAACCACTATGGGTGCTAAACTGTGTGCTCGAGCTAGCTCTAAACCTCGCCAGACAGCAGTAAGCTCTGAGACCACACTAGTGGCTGTGCCCAAAGCAAACTGGTATGCCAAACGCACCTGTCCATCTGCATCCCGAATAATGCCTGCCGCTGCTGCCGGCCCGGGATTTCCGAGCGATGAACCATCCGAATTAAGTTTGAACCACGCCGGAGTGGGGGTACTCCAACGCACCACTCTGGGTGCCTGAGGCGCTATCGGCCTGAAGCAGAATCCCATAGCCAATGCCCGGTGCAAGTCACCCTTCCATTGTATGCTCGTCATGATCCGAGCTGCATACAACGTGCGGAGGTGGCGCTGAACCTCCAATATGGTGCCCGTGGCTGTAAAATGTGCCCCATGATATTTTGCAGCATTGCGCTGCGTCCAAGTAGACCATAGGATCAGAAATGGGACCAAAGTGCGAATATGCAAATCCGAGTGAAACGGAGTAGAGTATCGCCAAAAATGCACTAGATTAACCAGGTCCCCGGTTTCACACAGCTGAAGCCCAAAGACATTAGCAAAGTGCAGCCACACTTCCCG
>NW_011629034.1:0-1133 GCF_000512975.1 Sesamum indicum
CTGTCGCACAACTTGATGTCGTCTAAACATTGGATGTTGCCTGCGCGTGCAACTTCCTGCCTTTTGAACGTTGTGTCCTATATGAGTGCATGACATCCGGTCTCACTGCAAATGCATGCGGCCTGTGTGGGCGGCACCTTTCTTTGTTGCAACTCAAGTGCTATCTTCACTAAACTCGGGTACCATTTAGCCAACCCCCGCAACCTTCCATGCAAAGCCCCTATCCACACATACCCACAATCATTCACCACTGTAGAACAAGGCTACGACACCAACGTATTGTTGCTCACACCTCTGCATGGCTAATCGTAACTCTAATACGATGAACAGTCTGCCTTAAACTGGTTCAACACTTAACCAGCTCGAGTGCCACACCATGCTGGCACCCATGCACACTGACAGGCAAACCTGCCATGCCAACGTCTGATAGAGCTTCAAGGGGCTTATAGGAGAATCGTCTAAGGCTGATCCGCCATTTGCTTCCAAATATCAAGAATGTTGAGGCATGGCCTTCTCGGGTAGTATAACATGGCCCCTTTGTTCCAGATTACCCCGTCCACCATTAACACCCTGTCTTCACAATATTGGTTTCTTCTTTACATGGATGGGAAATCCTCTCACAGCTACGCGCATGCATTTTGTGGAAAGAGGAGAAATTATTCGTTGCTTCCTTGCAAGCAGAATTATCAATCCAGGGCCTTCATCAAATCGAAGTGCTTCTTACACATATCTACGAACTTCGGATGCCATGAAAACGCTGCAGGTGCAGGACAACCGAGAGTATGAAACTTCATCGTCTGAAAAAATTGACTGCATTTTTTTCTCAATTTTATCGGCCACAAATTTGAGAAGTTTTGCTTAATGATGCCCCCTCCTTGTTTCGAATTTTCCATTTCCTTGTCTGTCCGTCTTTTTTTTGTGGTGTGTGGGTGTGGTGTGTGTGTGTGTGTGCATGCACGTGTGCGGTGTGGGGTGTGTGTGTGTGCGCATGTGTGTGGGGTGTGTGTGCGTGCGTGTTGGGTGTTTGTGTGTGTGTGTATGCGTGTGGAGTGTGTGGGGGTATGTGTGTGTTTGGGGTGGGGTGTGTGAGTGTGTGTGTCACGATAGGACATGTTTTACTTTCATTTTGAACA
>NW_011629035.1:0-1133 GCF_000512975.1 Sesamum indicum
CGGTTTTATTAGAGCAAGATTGTTTCCCTTTTATACAAACTTGTAGTTATTATTAAAGCTTAGCAAATTACTACACAAATCCTTAGGTCTAAACCAACGTTTGGGTCAAGTTTCGTCGAATTCTGAAAACGTTTAAAGTTTAGCTGTTTTGTACGGTTTTATTAAAGTAAGTTTGTTTGCCTTTTATAAAATCTTGTAGTTATTATTATGCTTAGTAAATTTACAACACAAATTCATGGGTCTAGACCAACGTTTGGGTCAAGTTTCGTCGAGTTCTGAGAACGTTCAAAATTTAGCTTTGCACAATTTTATTATAGCAACTTTGTTTCCCTTTTATACAAACTTGTAGTTATTATTACGCTAAGCAAATTTACCACAGAAATGCATGGGTTCAGACAAACGTTTGGGTCTAGTTTCATCGAATTCTGAGAACGTTCAAAATTTAGTTGTTTTGCACGGTATTATTAGTGCAAGTTTGTTTCCCTTTTATAAAAACTTGTAGTTATTATTATTCTTAGCAAATTACCACACAAATTCTTGGGTCAGGACGAACGTTTGGGTCAAATTTCGTCAAATTCTAAGAACGTTCAAATTATAGCTGTTTTGTACGGTTTTATTTAAGTAAGTTTGTCTGCCTTTTATAAAAACCTGTAGTTATTACTATCCTTAGTAAAATTACGCTTAGCAAATTTACCACACAAACTGTTGGGTCTAGACCAACGTTTGGGTCAAGTTTCGTCGAATTCTGAGAACGTTCAAAATTAAGCTTTGCATGATTTTATTAGAGCAACTTCGTTTCCCTTTTATACAAACTTTTAATTATTATCACGCTTAAAAAATTTACTACACAAATTCTTGGGCCTAGACCAACGTTTTGGGTCAAGTTTCGTCGAATTCTGAGAACGTTCAAAATTTAGCTGTTTTCTACGGTTTTATTAAAGCAAATTTGTTCTCCATTTATAAAAACTTGTACTTATTATTACGCTTAGCAAATTTACAACAAAAATTCTTGGGTCTAAACCTACGTTTGGGCCAAGTTTTGTCGAATTCTGGTACCTTTCGAAATTTAGTTGTTTCTTGAACGGTTTATTAGAGCAAGTTTGTTTCTCTTTTATACAAAATCGTAGTTATTA
>NW_011629036.1:0-1129 GCF_000512975.1 Sesamum indicum
AACACTAACTTATAGTTATTATTACGCTTAGCAAATTTACCACACAAATGCATGGGCCAAGACCAACGTTTCGCTCAAGTTTTCTGAAATTCTCAGAACGTTGAAAATTTCGCTTTTTGGCACGGTTTTATTAATGCAAGTTCATTTCCCTTTGACACTAACTTGTAGTTATTATTACGCTTAGCAAATTTACTAGACAAATGCATGGCCAAGACCAACGTTTGGGTCAAGTTTCGTGGAATTCTGAGAACGTTAAAAATTTCACTGTTTGGCACGGTTTTATTAAAGTAAGTTCGTCTCCCTTTTACACTAATCTTGTAGTTATTATTACGCTTAGTAAATTTACCAAACAAATGCATGGACCAAGGCCAACGTTTGGGTGAAATTTCGTGGAATTTTGAGAACGTTGAAAATTTCGCTGTTTGGCATGATTTTAATAAAGTAAGTTCGTCTCCCTTTTACACTATCTTGTAGTTATTATTAAACTTAGAAAATTTACCACACAAATGCATGGGCCAAGGCCAACGTTTTGGTCAAGATTCGTGGAATTCTGAGAATATTGAAAATTTCGCTGTTTGGCACAATTTTATTAAAACAAGTTCGTTTTCCTTTTACACTAACTTATAGATATTATTACGCTTATCAAATTTACATCACAAATGCATGGGCCAAGACCAACGTTTGGGTTAGGTTTGGTCGAATTCTGAGAAAGTTGAAAATTTCTCTATCTGGCATGGTTTTATTAAAAAAGCAAGTCCGTTTCCCTTTTTACACTAACTTGTAGGTATTATTACGTTTAGTAAATTTACCACACAAATGCATGGGCCAAGACCTATGTTTGGGTTATGTTTCGTGGAATTTTAAGAACGTTGAAAATTTCGCTGTTTGGCACGGTTTTATTAAAGCAAGTTCGTTTTCCTTTAACACAAACTTGTAGTTATTAAGACGCATAGCAAATTTACCACACATATGCATGGGCCATAACCAATGTTTGGATCAAGTTTCGTGGATCTCTGAGAACGTTGAAAATTTCGCTGTTTGGCACGATTTTATTAAAACAAGTTCATTTCTCTTTTACACTAACTTGTAGTTATTAAGACGCATAGCAAATTTACCACACATATGCATG
>NW_011629037.1:0-1129 GCF_000512975.1 Sesamum indicum
AGCTTAGTGGAGAATTCATTAGTTTGGTGCATTTAGTGTTTTTTAGTTTGATGTAATGTATATTTTAATTGGTTTGGTCTTCTGGTTGTAAGAATTCTGATATTTACTGAGTATGCTATATGTGATTCGGACATGTGATCAGTCCTGTTAGTTGAAATATGGCAGTAATGCTTTGAATTTTTTTTGAATTTAAAGTTGTTTTACAAGTTGGTTACTATTCGATGCTTTAGGGAAAGCCTGCCTGTGGGCATCAAGAAGTCTTTAACTATTGCTGCTCTTTTGAACCCAGTGCTATTATTGGAGCAAAGAAGATTGCAACATTTCCCAGTGTGTTTTACATGTAATTTTATTAGGGAAATGATTTTGTAATTAATATTATCCAATTTCTGGATCAACCTCTCTGAAAATCATGATCGCGTGTAGTAGGTTTTTATTGAGATCATGATATCAAAAAATATATTTTTATATGTTCTAATCAGCTACTGCATTTCTTTTTCAATTTTATCGACCACAAACATGAGAAGTTTTGTTGAATGATGCCCGTCCTTGTTCCGGCTTTTCCATTTCCTTGTGTGTGCGTCTTTTTTTTTTATGTGTGTGTATGCATGTGTGTGTGTGTGGGGTGTGTATGTGCGTGTGTGTGTGTGGTGTGTGGGTGTGTGTGTGTGTGGGGTGTGGGTGTGGGTGTGTATGTGTGGATATGTGGGGTGTGTGTGTGTGTGTGTGTTTCTGGGTGTGTGGGGTTTGGGTGTGTATTTGTGTGTGTGTTTTTTAGTTTGGTGGATGATGAGCTTCTTGATGAAAACCACTTTAGCTTAGTGGAGAATTCATTAGTTGATGCATTTAGTGTTTTTCAGTTTGATGTGATGTATCATTTTAATTGCTTTGTTCTTCTGGTTGTAAGAATTCTGATATTATTAAGTATGCTATATGTGATTTCGACATGTGATCAGTCATGTTAGATTAAATATGGCAGTACTGCTTTGGAATTTTATTGAATTTAAAGTTGTTTTAGTAGTTGGTTGCTATTCGATACTTTGGGGAAAGCCTGCCTATGAGCATCAAAAAGACGTTAACTATTGCTGCTCTTTTGAACCCAGTGCTATTATTGGAGCAAAGAAGGTTGCAA
>NW_011629038.1:0-1127 GCF_000512975.1 Sesamum indicum
CAGTTATAACAACGTCTTTCTCTAGTTTTATCATCTTTATATGAGTTTTCTCTAGTTCTAGATTTGTTTCTACTACCACTTCTACTTTTACTTCTACTTCTGCTTCTACTGTTGTATCTAGAGCCAGAGTTTCTAAATATAGGTCTTCCCCTAACAAAATTAACCTCATGTTGATTTTGGCTGGGTTTATTTATTTTTAAATCATTTCTTATTTTTTTAAACCATTTACAACAGTTAACTAAGTTTACACTACCCTACCGTAGCTTATGTAAGTTTCAGGAATGGCATTTAGTAAAACAATAGCAGAGTATTCATCTATGTTTTTACCACCCGTGAGTTTTATATCTTGTACTAACTTGGTGAAGTCATCTAGGTTTTCATCAATATTTTTTTGGGTAAATATAATTTTCATTAAGTAAAAAAAACTAGTAGTACAACACGGTGTTCGTCAGTTGGTTTCTCTCTCGATAGGCCAAGGGAGACGCTATAGTCTATATAAAACACTTGTACTAACAGAATTGGGTAGATTAATGATGAGAATCCTTTGTCTGACATCATCCACGATCAAGATAGCCAATGTAATCGGCCTCCTCTCTATATGCTCAAATCGCCTGAGGTTTTCATCAATATTCTTTAGATAGATCAAGTTTATATCTGAAAAATTTTTCTAACAGAAAGAGCTTACTAGGTAATGATGTTTCAATGTATAAATCTTCTAATTTTTTCCAAAGTTCTTTTGAAGAGTTTTGTTTTCCTACTTTTCTAAGGACGGTATCAGATAAGTTCATAATAATTGAAGAGTAAGCATATTCATCATTTTCCAACATCTTTTCTTCTGAAACATTTCCATTATATTTACCGTCTATTACTTTAAAAACCTTTCGTTAGATTAGAATTCCTTTCATTTTCTGTTGCCATATAAAAAAATCACTTTTGCCATCAAAGGATTGTAAATTATATTCGACCATTTTCAAAAAAGGATCAGTGTTTAAAAAACAAAAAGTATTTAAGCGAAGTTTCAAAAAAATTTAAGAAAGATAGATTTTCAGAAAATTATTATCACAGATTTAGTAGTTTAAGTAATTATCTCGACAAGGGTTCACAAATAGTAATTTCAAACACTTATT
>NW_011629039.1:0-1127 GCF_000512975.1 Sesamum indicum
AGAAGTTTTGTTGAATGATGCCCCCTCCTTGTTCCGGCTTTTCCATTTCCTTGTGTGTGGGTCTTTTTTTTATGTGTGTGTATGTGTGGGGTGTGTGTGTGCATGTGTGTGTATGGTGTGTGTGCATGTGTGCGTGTGTGTGTGTGTGTGCGGTGTGTGGGATGTGTGTGCGCGTGTGAGGTGTGTGTGTGGGGTGTGTGTGTGTGTGTGTGTGTGGGTTTGTGTGTGTGTGTGTGTGTTTGTGGGTGTGTGGGGTTTAGGTGTGTGTTTGTGTGTGTGTGTGTGTGTTTTTCAGTTTGGTGGATGATGAGCTTCTTGATGAAAACCACTTTACCTTAGTGGAGAATTCATTAGTTTGGTGCATTTAGTGTTTTTCAGTTTGATGCAATGTATCATTTTAATTGCTTTGTTCTTCTAGTTGTAAGAATTCATATATTTACTGAGTATGTTATATGTGATTACGACATGTGATCCGTTCTGTTAGTTGAAATATGGTAGTAATGCTTTGGAATTTTATTGAATTTAAACTTGTTTTACTAGTTGGTAGTTATTCGATGCTTTGGTGAAAGCCTGCCTGTTAGCATCAAGAAGACCTTAACTATTGCTGCTCTTTTGAACCCATTGCTATTATTGGAGCAAAGAAGGTTGCAACATTTTCTAGTGTGTTTTACAGGTAATTTTATTACGGCAATGATTATGTGATTAATATTATCCAGTTTCTGGTTCAACCTCTCTAAAAATCATTATCGGATGTAGTAGCTTTTTATTGAGATCATGATATCAAAGAATATATTTTTATATGTTCTAATCAGCTACTGCATTTCTTTTTCAATTTTATCGACCACAAACATGAGAAGTTTTTTTTAATGATGCCCCCTCCTTGTTCCGGCTATTCCATTTCCTTGTGTGTGCGTCTTTTTTTTATGTGTGTGTTGTGTGTGAGCGTGTGTGTGTGTGTGTGTGTGTATGGTGTGTGTGCATGTGTGCATGTGTGTGTGTGTGTGCGGTGTGTGGGATGTGTGTGCGCGTGTGTGGTGTGTGTGGGGTGTGTGTGTATGTGTGTGTGTTTGTGGGTGTGTGGGGTTTAGGTGTGTGTTTGTGTGTGTGTGTGTGTGTTTTTCAGTTTG
>NW_011629040.1:0-310 GCF_000512975.1 Sesamum indicum
AAATAACTAAATTTTCAACATTCTCAAAATTCCATGAAACTTGAATCAAACGTTGGTCTAAACCCATGCATTTGTGTGGTAAATTTGCTAAGCGTAATAATAACTACAAGTTAGTACGAAAGGAAAAATAACTTTCTTTAATAAAACCGTGTAAAATAGTAAAATTTCTACGTTCTCGGAATTCCATGAAACTTGACTCGAACGTAGGTCTAGACCCATGCATTTGTTTGCTAAATTTGATAAGCATATCATAACTAGAAAAATTACTTTTACCAAAAAAAAAAATAATAACTAGAAGATAGTATGAAAG
>NW_011629040.1:411-1125 GCF_000512975.1 Sesamum indicum
GTGTGGTAAATTTGCTAAGCGTAATAATAACTACTAGTTAGTACGAAAGAGAAAGAAACTTTCTTTAATAAAACTGTGTAAAATAGCTAAATATTGACGTCTCATAATTACACGAAACTTGACCCAAATGTAGGTCTAGACATGTGCATTTTTTTGGTAAATTTCATAAGCGTAATAAGAAAGAAAACAAACTTTCTTTAATAAAACCATGTGAAACAGCTAAATTTTGAACGTTATCAAAATTCCACGAAACTGGCCCCAAACGTAGGTCTACACCCATTCATTTGTGTGGTAAATTTGCTAAGCGTAATAATAACTACAAGTTAGTACGAAAGGAAAACAAACTTTTTTTAATAAAACCGTGTAAAACAGCTAAATTTTGAACGTTCACAGAATTTCAAAAAACTTGACCCAAGCGTAGTTTTCGACCAATGCATTTATGTGGTAAAATTGCTATCCGGACTAATAAGTACAAGTTAGTATGAAAGACAAACAAACATTCTTTAATAAAACCGTGTAAAATAACTAAATTTTGAACATTCTCAAAATTCCATGAAACTTGAATCAAACGTTGGTCTAAACCCATGCATATGTGTGGTAAATTTGGTAAGCGTAATAATGACTACAAGTTAGTTCGAAAGGAAAATAAACTTTCTTTCATAAAACAATGTAAAACAACTAAATTTTGAATGTTCTCAGAATTCCATAAAACTT
>NW_011629041.1:0-1124 GCF_000512975.1 Sesamum indicum
CATAAAAAAATTCATAATTTTTGGTAATTTTAATAATTTTCTATAAATTTTTGAAAATCTTAAATTTCTTTCGTAAATTTTATGTAATTCTCCAAATTTTTGTATATTTTTTGTTATTTTAATAATTTTCTCTTAATTTTGGGTGATTTTCAAAAACTCTCTGTCATTTTTTTTTATTTTCAAAACAATTCTGTAAAAAGGTTATTTAATGTAAGTTTTGCAAATATAGAAATATTTAGTTGTACAAGAATTTCTGCAATTATAGAAATTTATTTTATGTAATTTCTGCAATTATAGAAATTTATTTTATGTAATTTCTGCAATTATAGAATTTTTGTGTAATTTTTCAAAACTAATTGATAGTTGTGTAATTTATGCAATTATTGTGTAATTTAATTGTATAGTGTAATTATTTGTGCAATTTACTGTAATATTCTATATGAAGATATGCACTGACTAATTTCAATAAATAGAATTTTTGAACTTTTCGTTCTTTTTACTTTTTCTTTGTTGTTAAATACTTCAAATATTCAAATCAAGAAGTTACAATTAGTCAAATCATATGAAAGAAAGAGATTAATTACTAGTCTCCTTCGAATTGAAAATTCAAGTCAGATGAGTCCTATAAAACCCTTTATGCAATTCTTATGTGTATTATATTATATTGCTTAAATTTTTGCCATATTTATTCTATACATGTGCAATTTATTTTATAAATACACTAATTTTTTACATCATAATGTAAATAACCAAATTTATTGGACAAATATATAATCCCAGTAGTAAAGTTATTTAAATAATAATGTAAATAATAAAAAATATTGGACTAATATTTCCAATAAAATAATTTTTACATCATAATGTAAACAATCACAAAAATTAGAGCAATAGTAAATCCCAATAATAACATTATTTAAATAATAATGTAAATAATAAAAAAATTAGATCAATATTTCCAATAATAATCTTTTTAAATAGTAATGTAAATAATCACAAAAATTACACCAATATTCCTAATAATAATAATATTTTTACATAATAATGTCAATAATAAAAAAATTAGACAAAATTTTCCAATAATAACATTTTTACATAATAATGTCAACAATTACAAAAGATAAGCT
>NW_011629042.1:0-1124 GCF_000512975.1 Sesamum indicum
AACGTTCTCAGAATTCGACGAAACTTGACCCAAACGTTGGTTTTGACCCAAGAATTAGTGTGGCAAATTTGGAAAGCGTAATAATAACTACAAGTTTGTATAAAAGGAAAACAAACTTGCTTTAATAAAACCATGCAAAACTGCTAAATTTTGAATGTTCTCAGAATTCGACGAAATTTAACCCAAAAGTTGGTCTAGACAACAGAATTTGTGTGGTAAATTTGCTAAGCATGATAATAACTACAAGTTTATATTAAAGGGAAACAAACTTGCTTTAATAAAACTGTGCAAAACAGCTAAATTTTGAACGTTCTCAAAATTCGACGAAACTTGACCCTAACGTTGGTTTTGACCCAAGAATTAGTGTGGCAAATTTGCAAAGCGTAATAATAACTACAAGTCTATATAAAAAAGGGAAACAAACTTGCTTTAATAAAACAGTGCAAAACAGCTAGATTTTGAACGTTGTCAGAATTCGATTAAATTTGACCCAAACGTTGGTGTTGACCACAGAATTTGTGTGGCAAATTTGCTAAGCGTAATAATATCTACAAGTTTGTATTAAAGGGAAACAAACTTGGTTTAATAAAACCGTGCAGAACTGCTAAATTTTGAACGTTCTCAGGAATCGACGAGACTTGCCGCAAATGTTGGTCTAGACACAAGAATTTGTGTGCTTAATTTTCTAAGCGTAATAATAACTACAAGTCTGTATAAAAGGGAAACAAACTTTCTTTAATAAAATCTTGTAAAACAGCTAAATTTCGAACGTTCTCAAAATTCGACGAAACTTAATCCAAACGTTGGTCTAGACCCAAGAATTTGAGTGGCAAATTTACTAACCGTAATCATAACTACAAGTTTGTATAAAAGGGAAACGGAGTTGCTTCTATAAAACCATGCAAAAAAGCTAAATTTTGATTGTTCTTAGAATTCGACGAAACTTGACGCAAATGTTGGTCTAGGCCCTAGAATTTGTGTGGCAAATTTGCTAAGCGTAATAATAACTACAAATTTGTATAAAAGGGAAACAAACTTGCTTTAATAAAACCATGCAAAACTGCTAAATTTTGAACGTTCTCAGAATTCGACGAAATTTAACCCTAAAGTTAGTCTAGACACAA
>NW_011629043.1:0-1113 GCF_000512975.1 Sesamum indicum
GTGCCTTAGCGGGAGGAAAAGGACCCAAGATATCAATTCCCCATTGGTCGAATGGGCATGTGATTTTGATTAGTTGGAGGGGCGTTGCTGGTACATGTATTTGCGAGGCGTGTTTCTGGCAATTTTCACATTTTGAACAAGCTCTTTTGCGTCGTTTAGCATGGTCGGCCAGAAATATCCCTATCTGGTTAGTTTCTGCGCCGACGACCTTGCTCCGAAATGATTGCCGCAGCTTCCTTCGTGGACCTCCGACTTAACATACTTAGCTTGATTGTCATCCAGGCATTTAAGGAGTGGCCCTTCAATCGATCTTTTATACAGCTGCGACCCAACTAAGGTGAACTTGGGAGCCCTGAATTTCAACTTTCTAGCTCGTG
Source organism: Sesamum indicum (assembly GCF_000512975.1). NCBI lineage: Eukaryota > Viridiplantae > Streptophyta > Magnoliopsida > Lamiales > Pedaliaceae > Sesamum > Sesamum indicum. The sequence goes on from NW_011629043.1 coordinate 378, forward strand.
CTTGATCGTTTGGCAAGATGCCATCTCTGAGGTACTTTGCAAGTTCTTCTATCCATGGGCATGTTGACTCGACCGTATTTATCTCGACTACTTTGTTTATTGGTGGTTGCTCCTTTATTAATACCTTTACCTTTCGATCCTTGATCCTAGTGAGAAGGGCCCCAAATTTTGACACTGAATCGGCTTTGTCATTTTCGCACCTCGGTATCTGCTGGATCGAACACTTATCGAACTGCTGCATCAACATCTTAGCTCTTCTATGGTATTGCGCCATGGTCTTCTCCTTTGTTTCGTAACTTCCTTCTATCTGCATTGCTATGAGCTGTGAGTCGGTATAGACTTCTAATACCTTTGCTCCTGCTTCGTAGGCCAAGTCTAACTCAAAATCAGGGCCTCATACTCTGCCTCGTTGTTCGTTGTTGGAAATGAGAGTCGGGCAGCGACCTCTATCTCTACTCCTGGTCCTTGGATCAGAATTCCCGCACCTCCGTTGTGAGCATTAGATGACCCATCTACATGTAACATCCAAGTATCGAGTTTCTGGGTTGGTTCTTCGGTCAGTTCTATCATAAAGTCTGCCAATATTTAGCCCTTCTTCGCTGTCCTTGCTTGATAATCGATGTCGTACTCCCCCAACTCGATTGCCCATTTTACTAATCTCCCAAAAACTTTAGGTCGAGACAGTATGGTTTTCAAGGGTTGGTCTATAAGCACGACCACTTGGTGCGACTGGAAA
>NW_011629044.1:0-1112 GCF_000512975.1 Sesamum indicum
GAAAATCCTTATACAATAATTCCAGATCAATGAATAAAGAAAGAATAACAGAAAAATAGCAATATGGAAAGCAATAAAGTAACTGGCTCAAGAGTCAGATCCGAAAACCGAATGCCCAAGCGCCACCCCGGCCGGCAAACCTCATGGTTGCAAAAAATCCACAAAGCCACCAAGACACAAAGACCCACAAAGAGACCACTTAGGCTTCGTTTAGTATCACTCAGAATTCCACTAAGAAGTTTCTTCCACACTCAGCAAATATTCTCACAAAGTATTTCATGAAAAGGGGTTTTAGTTTTGATGTTGTTCTATCTCTTTAAAACCATAGAAGACCAATATACAGATATAGATAGATAGAATACAGACACAGAGATAGAAAGAGGTGAGATGATGAGAGATTTCCAAGAGCATTGGAAACTTGAGAGGAACAAAACCAGAGATAGAAAGGAGGGAGAGGAAGAGGCATCGGCTGAATAGTGGAAGAATAAGGTTAAGTAATGATTTAGGGTTAAGTAGAAGAAGGGTCCAATAATGGGCCGGTCGAACAACTGGGCTGCCATCCAAGTGGGGGGGGGGCACGGGCCAAAAAATCCAACAACATCATTGGATAATACAACACTATACTCCAGAATGATTCATGCTTTCTTGGAGAGACAATGTACATGTTTTATAGTTTCTATAATTTTTAGCGAATAATTGCATCAGATGTCCAAAAGATGATGAGATATTTTCAAGAGCATTGGAAACTTGAGAGGAACAAAACCAGAGATAGAAAGGAGGGAGAGGAAGAGGCATCGGCTGAATAGTGGAAGAATAAGGTTAAGTAGTGATTTAGGGTTAAGTAGAAGAAGGGTCCAGTAATGGGCCGGTCGAACAACTGGGCTGCCATCCAAGTGGGGGGGGGGCACGGGCCAAAAAATCCAACAACATCATTGGATAATACAACACTATACTCCAGAATGATTCATGCTTTCTTGGAGAGACAATGTACATGTTTTATAGTTTCTATAATTTTTAGCGAATAATTGCATCAGATGTCCAAAATACTTCAATAGGTAAAACTTTTTTATGAAACAAATAATATGGGCTAGGAAGGTAATTTAACTACGCTA
>NW_011629045.1:0-1110 GCF_000512975.1 Sesamum indicum
GAGATAGGTTTCGTCGAATTCTGAGAACGTTCAAAATATAGTTGTTTTGCACGGTTTTATTAAAACAAGTTAGTTTCCATTTTATACTAACTTGTAGTTATTATTACGCTTAGCAAATTTACTAAACAAATGCTTTGGTCTAGACCAACGTTTGGGTCAAGTTTCGTCGAATTCTGAGACCGTTCAAAATTTAGCTGGTTTGCACGGGTTTATTAAAACAAGTTTGTTTTCCTTTTATACTAACTTGTAGTTATTATTACGATTAGCAAATTTACAATACAAATGCTTGGGTCTAGACCTGCGATTGGGTCAAGTTTCGTCCAATTCTAAGAACGTTAAAAAGTTAGTTGTTTTGCATGGTTTTATTAAAACAAGTTTGTTTTCCTTTTATACTAACTTGTAGTTATTATTACGATTAGCAAATTTACAACACAAAGGCTTGGTTCTAGACCTGCGATTGGGTCAAGTTTCGTCGAATTCTGAGAACGTTCATAAGTTAGCTGTTTTACACGATATTATTAAAACAAGTTTGTTTCCCTTTTACATTAACTTGTAGTTATTATTACACTCAGGAAATTTAACACACAAATTCTTGGGACCTACGTTTCAATTTTCGTCGAATTCTGAGAATGCTCAAAATTTAGCTGTTTTGCACGGTTTTATTAAAACAAGTTTGTTCCCTTTTATACTAACTTGTAGTTATTATTACACTTAGCAAATTTACCACACAAATGCTTGGGTGTAGACAAACGTTTGGGACAGGCTATTCGAATTCTGAGAACGTTCAAAATTTAGCTATTTTGCACGATTTTATTAAAGCTAGTTTGTTTTCGTTTTATACTGACTTGTAGTTATTATACCGCTTAGCAAATGTATAACACAAATGCTTGGGTCTAGATCTATGTTTGGTTAAAGTTTCGTAAAATTTTGAGAATGTTCAAAATTTAGCTGTTCTGCACGGTTTTATTAAAGTAAGTTTGTTTCCTTGTTATACTAACTTATAATTATTATTATGCTTAGAAATTTAACACACAAATTTTTGGATCTAGACCTACGTTTGGGTCAAGTTTCGTCGAATTCTGAGAATGCTCAAAATTTAGCTGTTTTGAA
>NW_011629046.1:0-1104 GCF_000512975.1 Sesamum indicum
TTTTGAACGTTCTCAAAATTCGACGAAACTTGACCCAATCGTAGGACCCTAGAATATCTGTGGTAAATTTTCTAAGCGAAATAATAACTACAAGTTAGTATAAAAGGGAAAGAAACTTGTGTTTAATAAAACCGTGCAAAACATCTAAATTTTGAGCATTCTCAGAATTCGACTAAACTTGATCCAAACGTAGGTCTAGACCCAAGAATTTGTGTGTTAAATTTTCTAAGTGTAATAATAACTACAAGTTAATATAAAAGGGAAACAAACTTGTTTTAATAAAACCGTGTAAAACAGCTAACTTATGAACGTTTTCAGAATTCGACGAAACTTTTTTTTTTTGGGGTAAGTGTAATTTTCATTAAAAAAAAAGAGAAGTATATTACAACAGTGTCCCTCATTAGATCTTGACCCATTCGCAGGTCTAGAACCAAGCATTTGTGTTGTACATTTGCTAATCGTAATAATAACTACAAGTTAGTATAAAAGGTAAACAAACTTGTTTTAATAAAATCGTGCAAACCAACTAACTTTTGAACGTTCTTAGAATTCGACGAAACTTGACCAATCGCAGGTCTAGACCCAAGCATTTGTGTTGTAAATTTGCTAATCGTAATAATACGTGTTGTAAATTTGCTAATCGTAATAATACTACAAGTTAGTATAAAAGGGAAACAAACTTGTTTTAATAAACCCGTGCAAACCAGCTAAATTTTGAACGGTCCCAGAATTCGACGAAACTTGACCCAAACGTTGGTCTAGACGATAGCATTTGTTTAGTAAATTTGTTAAGCGTAATAATAACTACAAGTTAGTATAAAAGGGAAACAAACTTGTTTTAATAAAACCGTGCAAAACAACTATATTTTGAACGTTCTCAGAATTCGACGAAACCTATCTCAAACGTTGGTCTAGACACAAGCATTTGTGTGGTAAATTTTCTAAGCGTAATAATAACTACAAGTTAGTGTAAAAGGGAAACAAACTTGTTTTAATAACCCGTGCAAACCAGCTAAATTTTGAACGGTCTCAGAATTCGACGAAACTTGACCCAAACGTTGGTCGAGACCAAAGCATTTGTGTTGTAAATTTGCTAAGCGTAAT
>NW_011629047.1:0-1103 GCF_000512975.1 Sesamum indicum
TGATAACGGGCTTGAGTATTAACCACCTTTATCCTCTGAAATTTAGGCTACATCATTGGGATATCTCTCAATCTAGCGTGACAACCTTTTGAATAGTAGAAGAATTTATTGGGTGGATTTTGTTTGATGATTAGTCTACAAAGATTCATTAATGACGATGGCATCACTGTTGGACTCGTACTGACAACATATGTCATGGAATTTGTTTACGTCTAATCAGCAGCCAAATTATGTATCGTTTCTTGATACTTGCAGGACATTGAGGTTGATGAATTCTCACACAATACCATGCTTTGCACCCAATGCTATCAAAAACAAAAAAAGGCATCTTTGCTGGATGAGAATTTTGAAGCTGTTGAAGAAGAGGATGAAAAGGGTATTGGTGGTTCTGATGCATCATCAGCAAATAAATAGTGAGAAGATGAGCATGAAAACACAAATGCCAAATCCAAGAAGAAAGTACAAGCTCCTAGATGAGACACATGTTTTCAATTGGACAGCAGGAACACAATTTCGTTCTTTGTGCATGCAGAAGTCATAACATAAAAACAAGTTAAGAATGCACATTCACCTAATCAAGTTTTCAATATCATGTCATATCTGTGGATTTTCCGGAGTGAAGGATAAATGGCAAAAGAAGGATATTCTAAAACCTCTCAAAAACAGAGAGGAAACACCAACAGAGTTGTTAGGGTTTAGTACAAGTGGCGAAGGGTTTATTACTCCGGTTGATGGAAGCGAAGATGTGTTTCTTTCATCAATCAGCACAACCAGGAGAAGCAGCGTTGGAGGCGGATGCGGCACAAAAATCCAAAAAAGAAACCCCACTAGTAAAAACCCTCAAAACTATTGATCGCCTCCCACCATCAAATCCCATCCATACCCACATGTTTCCACTTGACGGTTTTTTTATTTCTTTTATTTATGGTTTGAAAACCCAGAGCAGTAGAGAGGAAAGGGCTAGAATAAAGGAAAAGAAATTGACTGTTATAGGGAACTTGAGGGGGGAATTGTTGGTTGCTTGGTTTACTATTACTGCTAATTTTTTTCTGATAATTACTTTGGTAGGATTGATTACCTTGAGAAAAACAAGATGGTAATGC
>NW_011629048.1:0-1103 GCF_000512975.1 Sesamum indicum
GAGAAAGTGGGTCTCCCTGTCGTAGTCCTCTCGCTCCAGAAAAGAACCCATGAGGTTTTCCATTGAACCCAATCGAGAATGATATCGAGAATAAAAGCTGTCTGACAGGGGCTAACTATCTTGTCCAGCAGCACACTAATTTTTTGGACAAGTAGTTTCGCAATGATCTTGTATAAAACATTGCAGCATGAAATTGGTCTAAAATCATTAACCGACATAGGAGTATGTACCTTTGGGATCAGAGCCAAGATCGTGGAGTTGATCTGCTTCAGAAGTTTTCCGGTAGAAAAGAAATCTAGTACCGCCCTCGTAACTTCTTCCCCCACCATAGGCCAAGCCGCCTTGAAAAATCCTGACGAATAACCATCAGGTCTCGGTGGCTTGTCATCAGCAAAAGTATGTTTTCCTTTTATACTAACTTGTAGTTATTATTACACTTAGCAAATTTACAACACAAATGGATGGGTCTGGACCTGCGATTGGGTCAAGTTTCGTCGAATTCTGAGAACGTTCAAAAGTTAGCTGTTTTGCACGGTTTTTTTTTTCGGTAGAAGTAAGTTTCTTTTGGGTTAATGTAATTTTCATTAAGATAAAAAAAAATACAATACAACAAATTGGCAATCAGTTGGTTTCTCCCTCGACAGGCCAAGGGATACGCCAAAGTCTATACAAAGCTCGTGTACTGACGGAGGTAGCTAATGTGATACTAAGAATCCGTTGCCTGACGTCATCAACTATCAATTTAGCCATGATGTTTGGTGTCCTTTCAACGTGCTCGAATCGTCTCAAGTTCCTTTCTCTCCAAATGTGGTAAACACATGATGCTAGTAGTGCTCGATAAGCAATGTTAATGATGTGCTTTCCCCTCCATCTCCGAGAAGCCCACTCAATATCTCTTGTCCAGTCTGTATTGGGCCAATGGAATCGTAACACCCTCCGGATTGTTGTGAGACACTTTCGACTAAATTTGCACTGGAAGAATAAGTGGGCGTGCGTTTCTATTGCTCCCTCATTACACAAAATGCATGTGCGAAGATGAGATAGCCATGGTTTGTCTATCGTGGGTAGCTTGCCAAGGATGGCAAGCCATAAGATGAATAAGT
>NW_011629049.1:0-1099 GCF_000512975.1 Sesamum indicum
ACATTAAAAGTAGCACTTACTCCATACTGACCAGGTAAATCAAGTTTGTAAGAATTGTCATTAATTCTTTCCAGGACTCAGAATGGTCCATCCCCTCTTGGCATGAGCTTGGACTTCCTTTTGTCCGGAAACCTCTCTTTTCTAAGATGCAACCATACTAAGTCTCCCGGTTCAAAGATAACTCGTTTCCTTCCCTTGTTCGTTCGGTTCATGTACTGTTGAGTCATTCTCTCAATATTACTTTTGACCTTTTCATGGATTTGCTTGACAAATTCAGCACGTTTCTTTCCATCCATATTTACTCTCTCCTGCAAAGGCAAGGGAATTAAATCAATAGGTGCAAGAGGATTAAAACCATAAACAATCTGAAAGGGTGAAAACTTAGTAGTGGAGTGGATAGCCCTATTGTACGCAAACTCGACATGCGGTAGACACTCTTCCCAACTCCTTAAGTTCTTTTTCACAATTGTTCTCAACAATGTCGAAAGTGTCCTATTGACCACCTCAGTTTGCCCATCGGTTTGTGGATGGCAAGCAGTAGAGAAAAGCAACTTAGTTCCAAGCTTGCCCCACAAAGTTTTCCAAAAGTAGCTAAGGAACTTGGCATCTCGATCGGACACTATAGTCCTTGGCATACCATGAAGCCTCACAATTTCCTGAAAGAAAAGATTAGCAATATTAGAGGCATCATCAACTTTATGGCATGCTATAAAGTGTGCCATTTTGGAAAACCTGTCTACAACAACAAAAATAGAATCTCTCCCCCTCTTAGACCTAGGTAATCCCAAAACAAAGTCCATTGAAATATCTTCCCAAGGTACACTAGGAATAGGGAGGGGCATGTACAATCCATGGGGATTAAGCTTTGACTTTGCCTTATGACAAACTATGCATTTTCCCACAAACTTTTCAACATCTCTACGCATCTTTGGCCAATAAAAGTGTTCGCTCAAGACTCCCAAAGTTTTAGAAATACCAAAGTGACCCATCAAACACCCAGAATGTGCTTCCTTTAACAATAATGAACCAATAGAACAATTAGGAACACAAAGCTGGTTGGCTCGAAATAAAAATCCATCATGCAAATAGAATTTATCCC
>NW_011629050.1:0-1099 GCF_000512975.1 Sesamum indicum
CAAACTTCATTTAATAAAACCGTGCAAAACAGCTAAATTTTGAACGTTCTCACAATTCGATGAAACTTGAATCAAACGCAGGTCTAGTCCCACGCATTTGTGTGGTAAATTTGATAAGCATAATAATAACTACAAGTTAGTGTAAAAGGGAAACGAACTTGCTTTAAAAAAATCGTGCAAAACAGCTTAGTATCAAACGTTCTCAGAATTCCACGAAACTTGACCCAAATGTGGTCTAGACCCATGCATTTGTGTGGTAAATTTGCTAAGCGTAATTATAATTATAAGTTAGTGTAAAAATGGAAAGGAACTTGCTTTAATAAACCGTGCAAAACAGCTAAATATTGAACGTTCATAGAATTCCATGAAACTTGACCCAAACGCTGGTCTACACCCATTCGTTTGTGTCATAAATTTGAAAAGCGTAATAATAAATAAAAGTTAGTCTATAAGGGAAACGAACTTGCTTTACTAAACCATGCAAAACAGCTAAATTTTGAATGTTCTCAAAATTCCACTAAACTTGAACCAAACGTAGGCCTTGACCCATGCATTTGTGTGGCAAATTTGCTAATCGTAATAATAACTACAAGTCAGCGTAAAAGGGAAACGAACTTCCTTTAATAAAACCGTGCAAAACAGCTAAATTTTGAACGTTCTCACAATTTGATGAAACTTGAACCAAACGTAGGTCTAGTCACATGCATTTGTGTGGTAAATTTGATAAGCATAATAATAACTACAAGTTAGTGTAAAAGGGAAACGAACTTGCTTTAAAAAAATCCTGCAAAACAGCTTAGTATTAAACGTTCTCAGAATTCCACGAAACTTGACCAAAATGTGGTCTAGACCCATGCATTTGTGTGGTAAATTTGCTAAGCGTAATTATAATTACAAGTTAGTGTAAAAATGGAAACGAACTTGCTTTAATAAACCGTGGAAAACAGCTAAATATTGAACGTTCATAGAATTCCATGAAACATGACCCAAACGTTGGTCTACTCCCATGCGTTTGTGTCGTAAATTTTCAAAGCGTAATAATAAATAAAAGCTAGTGTATAAGGGAAACGAACTTGCTTTACTAAAACCATGCAAAACA